>NC_143586.1:86895262-87202378 GCF_048544385.1 Mastigoproctus giganteus | reverse complement strand
CGACCTGGAGAGAGGGGTGTTGGGGGTTTCGGGGACGGATGGCAGTCATCGTGAAATAGGTGGGTATATGGGATGTGTTAGGGTAACTAAGAATAGGAATAGGTGCATGTATGCTTGCATGTATACCAATGCTAGAAGTATAGTAAATAAATTTGATGAATTTGAAGTGTTGGTCAAGACATCAAAGGTGGATATTGTTGGGATAGCAGAGACATGGTGTCACCCAGATATAAGGAATGCAGAACTGGAATTTGTGGAGCACAATGTGTACAGAAAGGATAGACAGGATAGGAAGGGAAGAGGTGTTATGCTGTTAATTAAGAAAAACAAAATCAAAAACATAAACAAATACATAAGAAACAAACAAACCATTACCAGCCATAAGCATATTCCTGATAGCTACAGAGGGATGGAAGAACTTGTGATGTGAAATTATAATATACTGAATGAAAATACTCATCAAATTGAGCAGATATTTAAAAAGATTAAAAAAAAAAATTTTTTTTCACTTAACAGATATCTGCTAATTAAAAAAAAAAGAAATACAGTATTAACTATGAAATTTTAACATTTATTAAAATTCTATGTATTAAAACCAGAATTTGGTTTTTTTTATCTATTTATTTTTTATCATGTTGGTAAAAATTGTTAATTATTTAAGTTATGCATACAAACCAATTTCATTGTATGCATATTGTAGATGGGATTTGGGTAAACCAGCAAAACTCAGTGTGTTCTTGCATAGTGTTGTATGATTGGACACATTATGTTCAACAGAAACTAATAGATGAGCTACAGTAGATACAAATTAAAGCCTGAGTTTTCTAATTGGACACATGCACAGAGTTTTTAATTGAAGTATTAGCATGCCACTAATAATAGGGCTCATTTCTATATAACCACCATGTAGGTCCCATGTGCCGTGCAATGGTTTCCAAGTGGTCTCGTTACTATTTTTCCTAGAGTGAGTACTAGCTTTTTTTCATAAATCCTCCTCTGCTAGCAGCATCATTACTAACGTCTCTAGCAATGTCACTGCTATCCTGCTGGCTCCAAGTGCCAAGCAAGTGATCATGGAGATTTCCACAGTGATTTGAAAATGTCTTTTCTATGTACAACAGATTACAGAAATTTTTAAAGCCTCTACTTTAAAAAGTTATTTATTTTTAGCTCCTAAATAAAGAAGTAAGCTTTCTACCAAGAAAGGAAAGACATTGTTCTTTTGTATATAAAACTAACTTCTGTAACACACTAACCTCTTATCACTTGGTCACTGGGGGCATCACTCCTGCCTCCATGTGGTGGGACTGGTAACCTGAGTATAAATCCAATACTCTGGGCAAAAAGGAGCAAACATGGATCCCTTAATCTCACTGACTGTAGAGACTACGTGCTCATGTGAACATGAGTTATTTCAAGAAAAAAATAATCAAAAAAGAAGCTTCTTCACCTGACTTGCCTGCTTTCTTAATTTTACACTCTTTTTTCAGCGAAACCTCTTAGCAGCTTGTCTCTATTTCTTGTGCAGAAAAGTAGAGGCTGTAGCAGGTACTCCTAAAATAGTCAAATGCCTTCACTCAAAGAGATCTCCTTGTAGAAATGTCTAACCCGAATCATGCTAGGCAACTCCTGAAGCAAACAACCTTTTGAAGCCTTCCCATTTCTGTAACTCCACACAGAACTTTAAACACTCAAAAGGGATCATTTCAGAATGGGACCTCCTTAATGTTTCCAAGGAAGAAATAACTGAAGAACTTAAGGCACAATGTGTCATCAGTGCCAAAAGAATAATGGCCAAAAAGGATGGTGTCCTTACACCCACAAGAAACATTATCCTTACCTTCAGCACTCTGAATCTCCCTGCATCAGTTAAAGCTGGCTACCTTTCCTGTAAGATCCAACCATATATTCCAAATCCACTTAGGTGCTTTAAATGCCAGAACTATGGGCATTCTCAAACAGCATGTCAAGGGAAGGCCATTGCTCCTTGTGTTACTCTCCAGACCACTCCCAAACTGAATGTACACCAGTAATACCAAAGAGTCCCAACTACCAGGGTGCTCACCCTGCATATTCCAGAACTTGTGAATCATGGAAAATGAGTAAGAAAATACTGAAGTACAAGGTAGAGAAAAATGTCTCATACCAAGAAGCACAGAAATAGATATTAAATTTGATGCCTTCCAAATCATATTTTAATGCAGTCAAAACAACACTAAAGAGTTTTCAACACAGACTGATATTACAATTCCTCCTAAATTATCTCTTTCTCAATGGACCAGATCCTTTCTCATGGATGGTGGGACACTGACAGCAACAAAGACCAAGAGTACATCAAATTCTACTAATACAAAGTCAACCAAGCCATGCCGAGACAATGCCCCCAAGTCATCAATGTTAACAAAGGAGAAATATGGAAATTGAAGAGAAGTTGAATAATGAAGATACAGTTCTCCTGCTGCTACATGCTGATGATATGGATACTGCTCATCCAGTATTTCCAAAATGAAAGCAATATAAACAGGATCAAGTGAAAATAAAGCAGTCAGACCAATCTACCTAACCTAAACCCAAATAATGCAGAAAATCATTCAGTGGAATTGTAGAAGCCTAAGAAGCAATCTAGATTAATTAAAATATTTAATGCACCAGCGTGATCCTGCAAGCATTTGTCTACAGGAAACATATTTATCATCAAATTATACTCCCAACTTCTCAAAATATGCGCTATACAGATGTGACAGATGTTCTGAATCTCCAGCAAGAGGAGTAGTAGCAATTTTCATTCATAGAAATGTACCATCCAAACCTGTGCAGCTTTTTGCCACTCTAGAAGCATTAACCGTTTGCATTGTTTTTGGCATTACTCTCACTCTTGTCTCCATTTATATTCCACCAAATGTTTCATGTTCCACTGCAGCACTTGACAATTTACTAAATCAACTGCCACACTCTGTATGCTTTCTAGGTGATCTAAATGCTCTTCATCCTTTGTGGGGTTCCCCAAACATGGATCGTAGAGGGTGGATAGTTGAAACCGTACTTGACAACCAATCACCTAACCTTGCTGAATACCAGTGTCCACACGTATGGCCACCTGCCTACAGGTTCAAGCTTCCCTCTGGATCTATCCATATGTTTCTTGTCCAGATATCCTTAGACTTGAGTGTACAGTATTAACTGACCTTCCCAACAGTGGTCACTTTCCTATAATTTGAAAAAAACACAAATGCAAACTATGCCTCCAACCTACAAATTTTGTGGAATTTTCACCAAGCAAACTGTGAACAGTTTTCTAATATAATTCAATTTGATAGCAACTTGATCCTTACTACATCTATTAATAATGCCACTAAGCATGTGGTAGAAGAACTATTTGTAGCTACTACCACTGAAATCAAATATTGCCAAACAAAGATATAATGGTTGGTGGACAGGAGATTACTTTATAAAAATGTTCCAAGCAAAATAAAGCTTGGAACATTTTTTTGCTGAAATGCTACAATGAGAACCTTATAAACTATAAGTGTATTTTTTTGTCACTGTCATCAAGAAAGCTGAACCACGCTGAATTCACAGGAAAACAAAACAGGATGCATGGATTTGTTTCACTTGTACTGTCTGCAGCAACACTGACCCCAGAATAATCTGGAGAAAGATCCGCATCCTCATTGGAAAGTGTTAGCAAACTTCAGCCCCAATCCTGTCTTGGAAAAGAATGGATATTTCTTCTCTGATTGATATTGCAGAGGTATTAGCTGAAGCATTCGCTGCCACCTCATCCTCTTAGTCTTATGAAGACTGATTTAGACACACAAAAAATGTCTTTGGAAAAATATAAAATTAACTTTGATGCAAACCAATCATGTTCCTGTAACCTATCGTTCACTATTACTGAACTCAATAAAGCTATCCAGAATTCTTGAAATAGTTCTGCTGGACCAGATGGCATTTACTGCATAATGCTTCGACACCTTAACTCCAACTCAAAATCGACACTACTTAAATTTTACAACAGAACCTTTGAAGAAAATGTTTACCAAGGCCGCCGTAGCCTAGTGGTCAGGCGTGCGGGTGCATAAGTACACATGCCTTGAGTGACCGGGGTTCAAGCCCGTGACTACTGAATACGGTGCTGTTTCTTGTATTCTGTCTATCTTGTGAACTCCTCTGACCATTTAGTCGTCCCCGAGTATAAACAGAAAATTTATTTTTATTTATAAATGGCATCAGTCCATAGTGATAGTCATAGCAAAACTGGGGAAAGATGCTTCCTTCCCCAACAGTTATCATCCTATATCTCTGACCAGCTGTTTAGGAAGAATACTAGTAAATATGTTTTGCAGGAGACTTGTCTGGATTATTGAAGATCAAGATGCTATAAGATGCCACCAATTTGGTTTCCACCATAATAGGTCTACAACTTCTGGCTGCCTCAAAATTGAAGCCCATACTCAAAACACTTTTTTTTTTAAAAAACAACACGTGGTAACGATAATTTGACATTACCAAAGCATTTGGCCACTTTTGTACAAATACTATGTTTATGGCCACTTCTGTTTCCACAGCAGCAAACTTGTAGTATGAACCAATTTGATAGGTGCAATATGGCCTAAGTAGCCATTGCACTAAAAATCCCATCAACAACAACACCACCATGTAGGTAATGCATAATTATCCAAAACATCTAGTAGAATGGCTTTCATTGTTTCAACAACTACCAATCGATCCAGTCCCAACCAACTAAAACAGTCAGACTGCCTCCACCAGACTTCATTGTCAAGATGATACACTCCTACAGGAAGTACTCTATAGAAAAGCTTCACACCTAGGCACATCTACATTGGGATGAAATGTGAAGTGAGATTTGTCATTACAAAGCACCTTTTGTTACTGTTATCAAGTCCACAAAGGTCAGGAGTGAATCTACTTCTATTGCTGTTTTCCACTGTACTGTGATGTGAGGCAGGCATATGTATGCATGCTGCCCTGCTATTAAACCCAGTGCTGTGCAGCTCTCTACAAGTGATTGACATTCTGACAGGTGTCCTCTCTGTTGCCTATTGGACCCACTACGTGATGTTTACCACGAATGGCATGACATGTGTGAGTTGCAAACTTATGGTTGAATGAACATGCTCTGTGAGCTTCTGAAATTTTCCAGACATTTTTTTTTTTTTCGAGGTGTTGGCTACAGTCTACCATCACTGAATAGCATCTGAGTTGCAGTTGCATGTACCAAAACAGTTTGCCATGTGGCATCTAACCACCATCCCACATTGGAAATCAGTAAGTTTCTGATCCCTAATACATACGGGCTTCTAAATCATTGAAACTGCCAAGGCAAACCATTAGATTTATATTGGTGACATCTAAGCTGATGCGCATGGTTCTAACACAGTACACAATATTCTTTGAGTAGTGTCCAATTACTTTTGGTCATATAGTGTGCAATATATGTTGAATAATAATAGTCACTAGTGGGCTCTGCCCCCTGCTTGTTTTGCTCACCAACCCCTGTGCATGCTTTTCTACGTAAAATGTAGAGGTATGACGGAGCAAGTCAAATCTTTTCTACGTAAAAGACACCTGTTGAAACACACACTGATCAATATCTAATCAGGAAATGGCCTATGTAATTATTTACCTGTGCATTGTAGTGACGTAATTGCTCCGCCCACTTGTACCACGTGTCCTGCATCCCTATTCTCCCATTGGCTACCCTACTATGCAGAATTCTCAAGGTCAAATAAATAGCACTATGTAATTATTTACCTTTTGCTTCAGGTTCCAAAATTCATGAAGAATATTGTGGCATCCGAAAGAGCAGGACTAAAATATTTGCAAACTATATAAATATTTAAAATATTTACAATACTAAACTATGTACAAATATACAAATGTTATGAAGGTCTTTCAGTGCAATGAATGTTGGCACATGTCCCACATATGTGCTCTGCAAGTGTCTGATTCTGCTAGTAACCCATTTGTGTTCCTTCCATTTAACATTCATCAACTTCGTGCACATGCTTCACTGTCTAATACATGACCACACCTGGCATCATTTTGATGTTCCATTGTAACTTTATTGTATATTAATGTCAGCTGATGAAGGGGCCCACGTCCCGATATAGCAGAGGTATGATTGTAAATAGTTTAGTTTTTTGCAAATATTTGTATAGTTTTGTATTGTATAATGTTATTATTTGTATAATAATAATATTATACTAATATTATAACGCACTGATCGAAATCTAATCAGGAAATGACTTATGTAATTATTTACCTTTGTATTTAGAGTGATGTAATTGCTCCATCCTCTTCTCCCATTGGCCCGAATAAATATCACTAGGAGGAAAACGTTTTTAATGTATAGAGAGATATTTATGGCAAATACAAAATTCAAAAACAACAAAAAAGTTATTCTGTAAAATTATACAACTACTACATGTTTGTAGTTATGTTTAAATTTTTTTCTTAATTTATAATTATAACAACAGGGTACAGTGCTCTCCCCCCCCCCCCCCCCCAGTTTCAGTGTAATCATATTGTTTTGATATCCAATGTATATCTTTTAGAATATAGTTGGCAATGTCCTATACATTTTTTCCTGTATATTATTTATGAACATTATTTCCATAACCTTTTTGACTGATTCCTTTTCTATGCCCATCCAATAACAATCAATTACATGTCTTTTCCAACAATATTTTTCTCACTCACCTTTTGCTTGCTTTTTTTTTTTCCTTATTTCTGTAAAATTCTGTATTAACATTTCTCCAATACTATCTGGAACCATGTTTGGGTCTGACAGATGCCCAGAGAACATTATTTACCTTAATGTGTCATCCTAACAAGTGTGGTGGAGGTGCTATCACTGTCTGGGGTTGTGCTTGGAACATTGGTTTCATCTTGTAACAGTGAATGTTAATGGTACATTGATGTTTTGAGCAATTCCCTATCTGTATGTTGTTGCTGCATTATATGGAAGAGCCCTTCTCTGTGACTATGGAAACAGTATATGGAAGAGACCTTCTCAGTGCACCATACCATATTGCTCATCCTCTAGTGACTTGGTGTGAAAGACATAGGCATGCAAAACCTTCACTTACCTGCCCAGAGGTCCAGCCTTAACTCCATTGATCACCTTTGGGTTGAACTAGAAAGTTGGCTTTAGGCTAGGCCAACATGCACAGTTGCAGTTTTGTTAGTCTGGCTGAATTGTGGGTTTGTTGTCACTACTGTGTTGAAAGAAGAATGGAACAAAATACCTACCATCTTCCAATTATTAAAAATTGTTTTGGAGTCTAGTAATGAGTATACACTGTTTAATTAAGGCAAATGGTGTACCAACATGTTATCATCAGGCGACCAAAAAAAATTAGTGCAGATTTTTAGGATAAAATTAAAACATTAAAAAATTAAACAGAAACACTTTATTGTCTCCACTGATCATTATCCAGAAGATAGAAGCTTGTAATGATGCCAACTGATTCTACCTGACACACAGCAAAATCTTCTGTTGTTGAAGTGGGAGCTTCAGTGTGTGTGCTGCACAGGTTCACACGATGATAACCAATGATATGATTGGTTAGTGTTACTGTTATATGCTATTTTTATTGCATGTCAACAGCCAGTCCGAAAATGGTTCATTATTTTGATGAAAAAGCAGCAAAAAAGAAAATCAATAGTTATCAGCTCTGAGTATGTGGAACATGTTTGCTAGTTTGTACACATTTCCCACCTGATGGAAATGCAAACAAATGGTTTCATTGCTCACACTGAATCTTTTGGTAAGCACCTGGCATGCTTGGCTGGGCTCTGACTTAATGATATCCTTCAGTTCACCATCATCAGTGGACATGCCTTTACTCATCATATCTTTTCTCAATGCCATGCTTATCTTAACGACTGCTTGTGTAGTCTGCTATTTTACCAAATAACACTTCATGTTTGTCAAGCATCAACTGACTCAGTGTCATTTTTACTTTTTAACTGCATCAATGGATAACAACCATCTGTAATAGCTTCCCACATTAATATTTGTTAAAATATTACCCTTGAAAAACTACATAAACTATTTTGGGCTCTTGATATTAGATTAAATCTGATATCAGTCTTATACATAGCATTGGCTCTGACACATTGGTTCATCTTGAATTTATCTTGCTGTGGTTTATTAAGGTTCCAATCTTTGAATTCTAAGTAGTGTTCTCTGCATTTTAAGTCTGTTTAAATTATGGGATATTGTATTTTAAGATAATAATTGCTTGTTTCTGTATTTAACCTAAGAAGGCATTAATTAATGAAAGAAGAGTTATTAGGTTATTTCACTGTTGTGTTTATATAATCTAAAATTAAAAAGATATACATTAGAAATCCACAATCTAAGAAAGAAAGTAAACCTTTTCCAGGAAATATTGGCAAACTGTAAAATAAAATAATAATAATAATAATAAATAAATAAATATATTCATTGTGGTAGCTGGCAATTCCACTTTTCCCTGTGTGTAATTTTTTTTTGTTTGACTGAACTATAAATGCACACACATAGCATACCAGAATAATAAGTTGTTTTAAATTATCTTAAATTACCATATCTGTTACAGATGCTGCAATTTGAAAATTAATAACAGTACTGTAATAATTCATGTCTGTCAAAATTGAAATATGTGATATTAAATAATAATGTTAGTTCCCACAATATAAAGCCCTTTGAGCATTTTTTGTAGTGTAATAAGTACTGTAATTCATGTGTTGTAAAAATTGAAATAGGTGCTATTAATTAATAATGTCAGTTTTCCCACAATGCAAAGTTTTTTAGATAAGTATTTTCTCAGTTGGAAGTGTTGATTATGTGCTTTCAGGCATACACAAAAATAATTAATGTAAAAAAAAAAAAACTTTGAAAATATCCATAAATAACATATTAAAGTTTAAAATGCTTACTGGTTATATCCATTTTAAGGAAAGTTTCCTACCACCTCTAGATTAACAGTACCTGTTATTAAGTTGACTGTTTTACTTCTTAAATATGAGTATGTCGTGTGAATTCTTTATTTAACATTGAAATAAATGGCAGCTTTTTTTATTATAGAGCTTAGAGAATATTTAAATTAATATAGATTTGATATGATAGAAAATGCTACGGAATTCTTTACTCATAAAAGCATTTTTTTAGGTGATCAAAGACCGAATTTACACTCATTTAGCTCGAAGTTCATTTGTGTGGAATACCCACCCAGGTGCACTGATGGTGCTACCACAATTCTCAGACAAATTACAGGATTATCCTTTCTATTTACACCACTTAGGAACCTCTCCAAAACCCAACTTCACTGCAGTTATATATGCCACTCTCCCATCTCCCAGCAGCTCTTCTCCTCTCTTCCGTCTTATCAAGAATGTAGCCAAATCCCAATTTGTTTCTCGAGTAAGTGGATGAGATTTTGTAAAATTATTCTTGATCTAAAGAATTTAAATATTGGAATTAAGAAACCAGGAATATATATATATATATATATTTTTTTTTTTAATAAATTGACTAAAATTTTGTCATATAATATGTATAGCAATGTTTGTGTTAAAGTATAAAATAGGATTTCACAAAAACATTATTATTAAATTTAAATTGCATATTTGTATACACTTTACTTTCATAAATGACTTTTTATGCAATATGATAAAAAATTTGATTATAGATCCCAATGCTCTGTTACTTATTTTGGACTTTGTTTCACACACCAGTACATAATGATTTAATTATTACTGTTATTGTCATTATTAACTTTACTAACTGAATTGTGTGAATGGTTAAATATACCCTTAAGTAATAATAACTTAATTTTATTACTATTTTTTGACTTTAGTAAAGCCTTTGGCCTATTTAATGTGAATTTACTTTAAAAAAAAAATTGTATGCTTATGGTTTTAAGGGCAAAGTACATAGGATATTTAATAAATACAGGTAACCCTCATATAACACAGTAGTTTGGTTCCTACAAAATCTCATGTAATGCAAAACCGTGTTATATGGGACTAAGAAACAGTACAAAAGAGGAGGTTACATTCCAGAAGCTAACAAAAACAAAAATACACCATTTTTTTATAACTATTGGAAACTTAATTTTTATTGTAGTAATAATTTAATATTTTAACTTTATTTTTATAATAGTAGTAGCTTAAATAGTAATGAACAAACTTAAATAGTACTGAACAAATGTCTTATCTTACACACTGTAATACTTATATGTTAGATAATGTACGTTTATTTAGTTTTATTCCTCTTCATCGTTGCTCTTCTGCAGCATCTAGATTTCGTGTACCTTCTACTCTCTTTAAAAGTCACGAACTGCACGTTTCAAAGTCAATTTTTTATGGTCTCAAACAAGCACAAGTTCAATAGCACAGAACTTAACCCAGGGATCCTAACAAAATACATTGGACCCCTGCTTTAAAGATATAAAGTGCAAATTTGACCTTATTACCTTACCAATTAACAAAGTTAAATGAGATGTGAAAATCAGAAGAATATTTTCCAGTTAGCAAAATAAAAATAAATTTACGCTTATGTACATAGCTTAATTAATATGTACATACTAACTAGTTGATATTTCTGTTCACTGACATTTGGGGGGGGGGGGTTAAAATTTTAAACAGCAAAAAAAATAAGTAATCAATAACAAAGAACACGGCACACACAAGTGAGATATGGAGTAATGAGTTTCTGAAAATTTATTTGTTTTTTGTATGATTGAATATTTCATTGAAGGGGGAAACACATTTCACCATAATAATGTGAAAACCCACAGAAGCTATTGGTACTATAGCAAATGCAAGAAGATCGAGTTTACCCATTTTATAATTGATTACACTAACCGAAGAAACCAACAAACCGGAAACTGCAAATTGTTTTTATGTTTTACGGTTGTGAAGTCCAGAAATATTCTTTAGAAAAATATCATGATATCGACTAGCAAGTCAACAGCAGGGATTCACAAAAAGGAATGGAAACGTTTAAAATTGCATCTAACTTAATAGAATGGTTTTCACAGCACAAAGACTCAAAAATACCGTGTTATGTGAGATTTCCCGCAATTCTCAAACTGTGTTAGAGCGAAACCTTGTTATAAGTACCATGTTGTGCGAGGATTGCTGCAATGTATCAATCGTGTTAGAGTGAAACTATGTTTTAGAAGTACCGTGTTATATGGGGGTTGCCTCTATTTGAAAAAATAGAAGAGTAACTGGTAAGGTTAACAATGTATTTAGTAAAAAGATGTCAGTCAGAAAGGGAGTATCTCAGGGTTCTCTTACTGGTCCTGCATTCATTAATTTATACATGAATGGTTTGTTTGAGTACATGACTAATGTTCAATTGAAATTGTATGCAGATCACCTACTGTTATATATTGTTGGTACATATTTAGACATCATGGTAAACCTAATGCCAAAGGATTTTTTTTTTTTTTAAATTGCAGTTTTGGGCTGATGATAATAATCTAGTAATGAACCAATCTAAAACTAAGCTTATGTTAATTAAACCCTCATATACTATTTTGACTGGTCTTCCTAAAATTTCATAATCATAAGTGTTTAGATACTACTCATCAAATGCAGTAGGTCACCAGCATGCAGTTTCACTTTAACAGTGGTCATGTAATCATTATTTAATAAATAAATGGTCAAAACGTTATCTGATAAATAAATAATGTTTTGTATCCTTTACTTTTCTTTGATGATAACAATTTTGTGTTGTGTTGTACTGTACTGTACCGTACCATTATGATTATTATTATTGAGTATAGTTGAAGAAGAAAAATACTGATTGTAACTAAATCTCCTCTAAATCTGTTAAATGGCTGCATTCTGGAGGCATCTTCACTGACACAACAGTGGCAGCTACTCGTTAGAGCTGCTCTGATCCACCTCTATTGGGAATGCCAGTCATTGTAACATAAGACACAAAATTCATCCCCAGGGTTGATTTGTGAATAGGATTTTCTTGAAGAGTCTGAAGTGGAAATCTGTTCTGAGCTAAAAATGTAAGAAGTAGCAGCTGCAAAATGAATATTTATGCATAAGGATGAGAATCTAGTCCCAGATAAAAATCTCATCCTTATTGTCAATCACAAATGTCTAGAAACCCAGTGATGAGAATTGCATCTCTATCCACAATATATGAGATGTGAATGGGTTCACAAAAGTATATTGTGGATAATTCTTGTCACGTTGCCTATGTGTACTCACTGATGAGATTCCAAACTCAAGTCTGGGCAGTGCATTTTATTTAGACAAGTGCAATACCAAAGCAGCTTGTGACGAAGGTTCTTCTGCAATATTGAAATCAGTGGACTAAGTGGCAAACTTGGTTTGCAATATAGTTGTGAAAGGACTTTGTGTGGTTTGTATCCATATGGTAAATTATATACTATATGTAATATTATTAATAATAATAAATGACACTATTATACCACATGAAATTATTAACAAAATAGGTTTTAATAGACTCATCTGAATACAAGCTCAAATTTCTACACAAAATTGTTAGCAAGTGACATTTCAGGATTCTTACCAAATCCCATTTAGATCATAAATGCTGTGGGGAGAAATAGAAGAACATTAAACAACTGTGTAAAATGAATTGATGGAGAATTAATTAGAAGTAATTACAATTAAAATCTTTAATTTTTAGATTATGTTATAAGACAACGTGATGTGCATTCAGGAACTTAGAAGTTATAACCAAGATAAAACACAAGATAAAATGGTAACGATGAAAATTACTTCCTATTCATAGAGCTGTAGGTGAGTACAGTTTTCAGGGTTACCATTTTATCTTGTGTTTTATCTTGGTTATAATTTATAATTTCCTGCACACACATCATATTGTCTTACAACATAATCTAAAAATTAAAGATTTTAGTTGCAATTATTTATGATTAATTGTCTATCAATTCATTTTACATGGTTCTTAAATATATTTCAATCCACCCCCCCCCCCACAGCATTTAAGGTCTAATGATGGAGTTCGGTAAGATTCCCGAAATGTCACCTGCTAACAATTTAGTGTAGAAATTGAGCTTGTATTCAGATGAGTTTAATGAAAACCTATTTTGTTAATAATTTTGTTAATAAAACCTATTTAGCCTCAGGCTGTGAGAGATTTAGACAATGTACAAGTTAGTGCAAACACATCATATTAGTACGCAGCTAAACTCTGAATTAGCACAAATATGCAAAGGTGGCATCATTTAAGTTATATCTCATATTGTGATTACCTTCACAACGAGTTGCCATTATATTGTACTACCACGAATAAGTAACGCTTCACCAAAGGAGAAGACTGTGGGACTCCACTAATGTTATTAGTGGAGTCCCACAGGGTTCGGTGTTGGGTCCACTGTTGTTTTGTATATTTATCAATGATATTGATGAAGGTATATCAGGCTTAATGTCGAAGTTTGTTAATGACAGTAATGGCAGTGTGCTACTGCAACAGGATCTAGATAATTTGGGCAGATGGGCTGACAAGTGGCAACTGAAATTTAACCTCGACAAATGCAAGGTACTGCATGTGGGTAGAAGTAACCCCAGAGAAATGTACCAACTGTGTGGTACTACACTTAAGGTGGTAGAAAATGAAAAAGACCTGGGAGTAATTGTGCAGTCAGATATGAAGTTTTCTGAGCAATGCAGACAAGCTGCCAGGGCAGGTCATGGGGTTTTGTCAATGATATATAGGAATTTTGCTAGCAGGGAGAAGGAGGTGATTGTCCCTCTGTATAAGGCAATGGTCAGGCCATGCCTTGAGTACTCCGTACAGGTCTGGAGGCCTCATTTAAGGAAGGATGTAGATTTACTTGAGCGTGTACAGAGAAGGGCAACAAGATTGGCGAGGGGAATGAACAGATCCTCTTACCAAGAGAGGCTTAAGTTCTGCAAATTGCAGTGGCTGGAGACTAGGCACCTGCACGGTGATCTGATTGAGGTATATAAGGCCTTGAATGGTTTGAGCACGCTGAATTCTGATGGGATCCTTCCACTTGTTCAGATTACGAACCTAAGGGGGCATAAATTCAAATTAAGAATAGATGTGTGGAAATTTGCCTTTAGCCAGCGGGTGGTTAATTGCTGGAACAAACTTCCATCTGTCGTTGTGGAAGTTGACGGGTTAAATAAATTTAAGGAGGAACTGGACATGCATTTGGAGGGAATGGTGTGATTTTTTTTTTTTTTTTTTTTTTTTGGCTGATGCTGCATAAGCTCATACACTTGTTTTCTTGCATCACATGCCACTACTACTACTATTCTCTGCAGATACCACCACCACCCAGACAGCATTGTTTCAGGGCTTTTTGGCCCGAAACAGTGCCATCTGGGTGGTGGTATCCGCTATTTGGCCCGAAATAGTGGATACTGCTGCTCCTGCCCACCTGGCTATGGAGGCGCCAACTATATTAAGAGCAGCAGCAAAAGAGGTACACAAACCCTTGGCCATAATTATGAGAGCATACCTTGATTCGGGGGGAGGTTCCTATAGATTGGAAATGTGAAAATGTCTCTCTTATTCATGAAGGATGGGAGATTTCAAGGGCAAAATGAGCAACTACAGACCTATAAGCTTGACTTCTGCTCCATGGAAAATAATGGTGTCAGTGGTTAAAGAAGTAATGCAGGATCATCTTGACAGAAAAGCAGTTATACAGAAATCACAGCATGGATTCGTTAAAGGGAGATCTTGCCTAACCAATCCAATTTAGCTACCACAATTCAGTAACAAAAGAAATGGATGCAAAAATAATTTCGACAACATATACTTAGATTTCAGTAAAACGTTTTATACAATTCCATATGAAAGACAGCTGTATAAATTGCAACTATTTTGATACAATTACTCATGAGGTGGATGTAGGAAATAATTTCAACATTGTATATTTCAGTTTCAGCAAAGCATTTAACTGAATCCCTCATGAGAGGTTACTGTATAAGCTGCAGTCGTGGGTAATAAGATTCTTAAATGAATCACTGGCTGGCTAGAGAGCAGGAAGCAGAGGATTCTGATTAACAATTAGTAACTCTTGTTATGTTATTATAGAGTGGTCTAATGTTAGAAGTGGGGTCCCCCAACAATTGGTTGTGGGTTCACTGTTTTTTTCCGATTTTTATAAAGGACAGTGATGAAGGGATAGAAGGTATGATGTCCTCCAGATTTGTTGATAATGTGAAGATTGGGAGAGTGGTTAATGATTAGCAGAAAGCAAATGACTTTCAGGATGATTTGGATAGGCTTCGTGGATGGTTAGAAAAGGGGCATTCATTCAGCAAAATGCAGTGTCTTACATATGGGGAATAATAACTACAGAATAACTTGATACAGTTGAATTAAAAGCAGAGGAAGAAAAGGATTTGGGAGTTAGGATACAGTGAAATATGAAGTTCTCTGATTAGTGTAGACAGGTGGCAATGGAGGCTTATGGGTCCTATCAATGATTTATCGAACATTTGCTTGTAGAGATAGGAAGTTCATTTTCTTACCTATACGGCATTTCAAAGACTGCACTTGGAATGCTATGCCCAAGTATGGAGACCTTATCTACAAAAAAGACAAAGCTTCTTGAAAGAGCCCAAAGATTGTCAGCCCACTTGGTGAGGTCTCTAGAAGGGACATGAGTGAGGAAAGACTTTGAATGTGGCAACCAGACAACTTAGAGAGAACCTGATTGAGGTCTGTAAGACTTTATTAGGGATAGTAAAATGAAGGAAGGCAAAATATTTACTGTTATAAATGATTCCAGAAATAGAAGCCATAAATTCAAATTACAGGAAAAAAGATTTAGACTGGATTTTAGAAAGTTTTCTTTTAACCAGGAAGTTGTTAATTGCTGGAATAAGTTACCTTTGTGGGTGATTGTGGCTGACAGCTTAGATAAATTATTATTATTATTAACCATATGGTGCAAGGAAGCTTGAGGCTTATGCTGCACCAGCCAAAAAAAAAATTTCCAAGTTACAGAGAGAGAATATTAGAAAGGAATCGCCAAAGAAGAGAAGAATGATGATATCCAGCTCAAGGTCATCTAGATATTTACCTAACATTTGGAGAGGGAAATTTATGTTGTTTATCCTTTTTATTTTTTATTTCTATTAATAATTTTTGTTATATTTATATATTTTATTTTATTTTGATAGTGCATAAAAAGCCTGTGGCTTACTTGTACTATGTGGCTAACACTAATATTAGTATTAATAGTTGCAAATGATGCAAGAAAGCAAGCTTATACAGCATCAGCCAAAAAATAATCCCATTTTACCCATCCTCTCCCCCAATAGTTTGTCTAGTTCTTCCTTGAATTTGTTCAAACTGTGCACTTCCACAATAATGGATGGAAGCTTGTTCCAGCAATCAATCACCCATTGGCTGATGCCAAACTGCTGCACATGTATTCAGCAACCATCCTTCCTCAGGTTGAATTTATGCCTCCTCATATGTATAGTCTGAGCAAGGGGAAGAATCCCATCAGCATTGAGTTTGCTCAAGCTGTTCAAAGCCTTAAACACTTCACTCAGATCAATTTGCAGAACCAAAGCCTTTCTTCATACGAGCACTCCTTTGTTCCACTCACCAATCTCATTGCCCTCTCTGTACCCATTCCAGCAGCTCTATATTCTTCTTAAATGAGGCCTCCAGGCCTGTATACAGTAGTTAGTATGTGGCCTGACCATTGCCTTATACAATGGAATAATCATCTCCTTATCCCTGGTAGCAGAATTCCTGTATATCATTGACAAAAACACATGAGCTCCCCTTGTTGCCTGTCTGCACTGCTCAGAGAACTTCATATCAGACTGTTCAATTACCCCCAGGTTCTTTTCATTTTCTACTACCCTTAATGTATATCACATAGTTAATACTACACTACTCTGGGATTACAGCTACCCATATGTAGTAAGTTTTATTTGTCAAGGTTAAACTTCAATTGCAATTTCTCAGCCCATATACCAGATTTTTCCAGACCTTGTTGCAGCAGCATACCTTCATTTCTGTCATTAACCATTTAACCAACCTTTCTATCATCTGCAAACTTAAGACATTAAGTGTGATATTCCTTCATTGGTATCATTAATAAATACAGAAAACAATGGACCCAGCACTGAACTCTGTGGGACTTCACTAATACCATTAGTCCATAAAGAGCAGTGTCCATTGATAACCACTTTCTGTCTTCTCCCACTCAACCATCCCTTTATCCATAGCAGTAACGTTCCCTTAATGCCATTTAGCTCCAATTTTTATAGCAGTCTTTTATGTGGAACAGTCTCACTAGCTTTCCTAGTATATGATATTAAATTCATTTTTTGCATTCAGTTCTTTTGTCACTGCATCAAAGTACCCAATCAAATTGGTGAGACAAGGTCTCCCCTTGACAAATCTGTGCTGTGACAAGTATAACTGCACTCCTGTCTAGATGGTCTTGCATTACTTCTTTAACTGTGACTCCATTATTTTCTCTGGAACAGAAGTTAAGCTAACATGTCTGTAATTACTCATATCACCCTTTGATCCCCCTTGTGAATTAGGATACATTTGCACATCTCGAGTCCAGTGGAACCTTCCCTGAATCCAAAGTGTTCTTATTATTATGGCTAAGGGTTAGCTTAGCTCCTTTGCTGCCTTCCTTAATATAATTGGGATAGATCGTATCCACAACAAGTGCCTCTTATGTTTAACTTCAACAATTTCTCTTCCACTTTCCTCTCAGTTATCACAATCATTTAGCTCCTTGTTAGAGTTTGATAAACTTTTGTCATCCCCATCCTTAAAGAATTCCTCATGTGTGGATGTAGATGCAAAATACTATTTAAGCCTATTAGCAACCAAAGTGGGATCATCTACATCTAAACTGTCGACATCAAGTGGACCAATTTTTATTTTTATGTACCAAGCATCATCTGATACTTGGTACATAAAATTATCAGATGATAAATTATCATCTGATAATTTATATGCATCCCATGTATTTTTTTTTTTCTCTGCCACATGTCTCAATAGTTCATTGGACATCCATTTAGGACTCAGCCTTTAACTATATTTTGTTAGTTGGTATGAAAAGCCTAGTAGCTACTATGATTATTTTCATGAATGTTTCCCATTTGGAATTTGTTGTTGGTTGCAACATTAGTTGGTCTCACTGTATAGAATTTAAAAACTGTCTGAGATCACTGTAGTCTGCTTTACGAAAACAAAAACCCTTCCCCTAATCCTCACTGGTAGTTAAGTGAATCCTACATCAGTGCATTGTGATCATCACCAGCTAGTGGTTTTTTATTTTCAGATTCTTAATGTGTGAAGAATCACTGCTGGTAATCAGACAAAGAATATTGCTCCCTCTTGTTGCCTCTCTTATATCCTGTTGTAGAAAACAGTTATCTGATAAATCCACAAAAGTCTAATCCACAAGTTCCAGTCAATATCTGGAAAGTTAAAATCCCCATTATAAGACATTCTGATTTACTGGCCCACTCTATTTCTCTGTACAGTTTTTCGTTGCTGTTGTTATTTGTTGTTATTTGGTTTTTAGGAGCATTAGCAACTAAGGCCATATTGCTCCGGGAATATGCGGTGGTCATTCCCTTGACCTTTCCGCATCCTCCGTATTTGGTGGTGACGGGCTTGAACCCCGGTCTAATCAAGAAGCGTGTGCTACGCACTGCTGCTCCTTCCCACCTGGCTACGGAGACGCCGTTTTTCGTTGCACTCATCACAGTCATTCAGTCTATAACACACTCCTACTCTCATTTTTGATTTCCCATTGATTATGTACCACCAAACCTACTCAACATTGCACTCATCACCTGTGTCAACTGGATGTATTGCCTTAGCTTTTATGTGTTTCTTAACTAAAAGTATGACCATCCCCTTATATCTGAGTGTCATGTTGTCTCTGATAACCCTACAATGTCTTCATTTGATGACTTTACCAGCACTTCAGATTCATTAAAATTTATTTACTATGCTCCTAGCATTGGTGTACTTGCAAGTATACAAACACCTGTTCTTGCTCTTAGTTACCCTAACACAGCCCATGTATTTCGTTTTTCGTTATATCCCACAGCAGGCCTTGAAATCCATGGTACGTTGCTTTCCAGTCTGCTGCATGTTCTAATAGAAGCATTGCAAGAATCATTTTCACTTCTGCCTGTGGCTATCATTAATCTATTAGTCTATTTCCTCCACCGCAGTTTTCTAGCAGTTTTCTGACCCACCTAACACTACCTTGATAGCATCAGCAAATATTCTTGTGTCCTTTCTATTTAAGTGTATCCTATCCCTGTAGAAGCAGCCTCTCCTGTTAACAAGCACAAACTATGCTGAGAAAAATTCTATCCCACAAGCTTTGCACAGTCACTCCAGGTCCGAATTGATTGACAAGGCTCTCATCATGTACTTCCTCCTATCCTGTCTGAGCAGAATTGCTGACACTTTTAACTTTAACCCTACTTCATGACTTTTTCTCAACATTTCTGTGTGCTTGTTAAGCAAGTCCTCAGATCTTCTACTCTTAATATCATTAGTGCCAAGATATACAATAATATCACCCTTTGTGCCCTTAAAGGATATCTGCTCTACAATGTCATCAACTTTTGTCTCTGGCAGACATACCTTTTTTCTATTCCACCTGTCCTTTTTGCACAATATATTTCCCATTTTCTTGACAGTAGCTACCTCCTGTGGGACCAGCACATTCTGCCTTGGAGGTTGCTGCCGTGTTGGCTGATGCATTGAGGTTGGTAACAGAGCTTGATAGGCCCGAACTTAATACCTTTGAGGGCATCCACCCTGTTCTTTAAGCTCTCATAAATGCCCATCAGAACACAGAGTTGATGCCTAATATCCTCACACTCTCTATATCAAACATGCAAAAACATCCCACTTGGCTATTATGTCCTGTTCCAAATAGATCCATAAACATCAAATAAGCAGTACATTTTGCAAAACGGTGATTCGGAGGATCCCCCCCCCCCCCCAAAGTTCTCCCTGAGCCACAGCACTCCTGCTACTTTGTTCCCTTTGCTTTGGGGCGCCTCCATAGACAGGTGGGCAGGAGCAGCAGTGCGTAGCACACGCTTCTTGATTAGACTGGGGTTCGAGCATGTGAGCCACCAAATACGGAGGATGCGGAAAGGTCAGGAAATGACCACCGCATATCCCCGGAGCAATATGGCCTTAGTTGCTATTGCTCCTAAAAACCAAATAACAACAACAACAACAACCCTTTGCTTTGCAGCTCTGGTCTGAAGCATGATTTCCGTTCAAATTCAATTTAATTGAGAAAATGCTACACTAAAGTAATATACAGGGGGTCCCTGGTATCTGAGTATTCATTAACAGACTCCCTGCAGTTTATTATTATTATTAGCCATATGGTACAAGGAAGCCAGAGGCATATGCTGCTCCAACTAAAAAAAAAAAAAAAATACCCAAGTTACTCTGAGAGAGAGAGAGCGAGAGAGAGAGAGAGAGAGAGAGAGAGAGAGAGAGAGAGAGAGAGAGAGAGAGAGAGAGAGAAAGAGTCAAAAGTAGAAGGGAATCGCCTAGAAAGAGAAGAATGATGATATCCAGCTCAGGACCCTAGGTGTGCCAAGCCCATACTAACCAGATGTGAACCCCTGGGGTTAAATTACGAGATTACGATATGAAGAATGCAATAAAAATAACGTGGACGATTTTTGGAAAAGTTTTTTAATATTCTGCACAGTATAAAAATGATTAGAGAAGCTTGAAAAGAAATTTCATGTAAATTAATGAATAGCCCATGGGAAAAAAGTTATACCCTGATTCATTTCGTGAATATAAAGAATGCAGTTGACCAGGTTACAAAATGAAATTGTTAGTTTGTTTTTGGGTTTTAAGAGCATCACCGACTAATGCCGTGTTGCTCCGTGCATACTGTCTGCAAATTGTGTGTTCTGAGGGCGATTTTCTGTCCAGCAAGGACAAAAACCCAGAGTTTCTGGGAGAAAAAACCATGCTACTCTCACCTGAGATCGACTAACTCAGCCACATTGTGAAAAAGACCCATAAAAATTCCTCCTGTAATTGATGGGATTTGAACTCTGGTCTTTTCCACCCGGTGTGGGGAGGATGGCAATTCTGCCCAGTGTGCTACCCATGAGGGCAAATGAAATTGTGTCTTGCAAAAGAAGTGGGATTCCACGAAGTTAATGATTTGGGATATTGCACAATTGCTTGAATCAAGCACAAAACCACTTACAAACAGAGTTAGATCAATTACTTACAGAACAAGAGGAAGTCAAAAATGACGACCACCACAGGTTAAAGATTTGAAAATTAAAGAATTAAAGGAATCCCTTGAGAAAATTGACCAAGCACTTGAATATTTTTGTGACAACTATCCTCTTCATGATCGTGCAGCAAAAGTTAAGCGTGAAGTTAAATTGAGAAAAGTTAAACTGAATGCTAAGATGGTTTTATCTAAAAAAATACGGCAAAAAAAAGTAACTTCAATAACTTTTTTTTTTAACTTAACCTTACATTGTTCAACATATTATAATAAAAAAATGTTATAAAAAATAATTGTCTCATTTTTCAGTTCCTCCATTTTTTTTTTTACTATGTACAAGTACATAATACACATTATGAAAATTGGTCTCCATTTTAAGTGGATTCGTTTTAAGTGGAATTTTCTTGAACCAATTATCCTTGAATAATGAAGACGATCCCCCCCCCCCCCCCCGTACTGAAATGCAATAATAACACTATTAACCATTTATGCAGCAATAATATGTATTACTCTGTCAAGTTTACATTATAGTTTATGGTATACCATTAACTCTATAACTTTATGCTTGTAAAGTTATAAGTTAATTATAATAGCTAATAAAATTATCTATTGACCCCAACCTACATGATTAAAACATTTAAGATACCTATTTACCACAATTAAGACACTAGAATTCCCCTACCATGCACTACAGTACAAAGCTATGAAATATGATATTCACGGCAAATCACTTATACAAAGGTTCTACATATACTAGTAGGAACTTACAAAATCTTTAGCTAAATTTAAAAATAAAGTTACAAATGAGTATAGAACTATTTATAGAATATGATTTAATATGCTAATTAGGTCAATAAAACAAATCAGCAAAATATTTCAAAAACTTATCCATTCCCAGCAACTCAGTTTTTTTACTGGTATGTGAATACACTTGGAGTTATCAGCCTTCATCGTATTGATGAAGGCATATCCAGTTTATTGCCAAAGTTTCATGATGATACAAAGGTTGATTGGGTGTTTAATGGCAGAATCAGGATATGCTATTGTAAGGATACCTAGAAAAAATTAGGCAGACAATCTATGAAGCAGCAATGAGGTATTAACATTGATAAATATGAGGGTACTGTATTTGGATAGCAGTAATCACAGAATGACATGTCAGTTGGGTGGTAGTACACTGAAGGCAGTGGAGAATGAAAAATGCCTAGGCATAATTGTACTGTCCATGAAGTTCTCTGAACAGTGCTGCTAGGATAGCTTATAGGACTCCATCAGTGATATAGGAATTTTATTGGCAGGAAGAAAGAGATGAGTATCCCATTGTATAAGGAAATAGTTAGGCCATATCTTCAGTACTGCACACAGCTCTGGAGGCCTCATTTTAGAAAGGATGTGTATCTGTTGAAACAGATGCAGAGAAGAACAACATGATTAGTCAGAGTAATAAGTTAATTTATACAAATGGTTACTCTTACCAAGAAAGACTCCAGTTGTGCAAATTACATCATCTGGAAAGTAGTTGTTATTTGGTTTTTAGGAGCAATAGCAACTAAGGCCATATTGCTCTGGGGATATGCGGTGGTCATTCCCTGACCTTTCCGCATCCTCCGTATTTGGTAGTCACAGGCTCAAACCCCGGTCTAATCAAGAAGTGTGTGCTATGCACTGCTGCTCCTGCCCACCTGGCTATGGAGGCACCCATCTGGAAAGTAGGTACCTTCAAAGAGACATCATTGAAGTGTTTAATGCTTTAATCTGAATTTAGTAAGATGTGTGAAATTCCTTTCAGCCAGAGAGTAATTGATTGTTGGAATAAACTTTTATGTGGTGTTGGGAAAATGAATAGTTTGAATAAGTTTAAAGAAGGATTAGTCAAATTAGTAGAGGAAATAGAGAGATGATGAGTATTGTGTTGGATTTTTTTTTTTTTTTTTTTTTTGGCCTGATGTATAAGTTTGTTTTCATTCTTCATTTTCCACAGATCCCATAGCAGGAGAGGGTGGGGATAGGGGTTTGGGAGCCAAGAGTTATGTATATTTCTACAAGTTAGTGCAATTGCATAATTTCTGTATGTAGCCAACTACTTAAGTAGTTGTAAATTGGCATCATTAAGTTTATCTCATATTGTGAATACCTTCACGAGTTGCCATGTTATTGCACTACCTCAAATAAGTAACACTTCACCATAGGAGAAGACTATTGTTACTTATTCTCAGCAGATACCATCACACTGGCACCTCCCATATTGTGGAGTTATACTTTGGAACTGGGTTTTCATCATTGCAACACTAGGGCACCTGCCCACCAACTTATGAGGAGCCAATAAGCTCCGAAACGGTGCTGTATGGGTGATGGTATCTGCTGAGAATAAGTAACAAGTCTTCTCCTATGGTGAAGCGTTACTTATTCGAGGCACTATCGTGGCAACTCGTTGTGAAGGTATTCACAATATGAGATATACTTAATAATGCAATTGTTTAACTACTTAAGTAGTTGGCTACATACAGAAATTATGCAATTGCACTAACTTGTATGCTAGTCAGCTCCCTACGTAACCTGAGGCTCTAGCCCTAAACTACACTGTATATTTCTACAGCATCATAAAATTCTAGCCTTTGTTTACTATCATTAACACTGTTGTTAAATGGACACTACTTATGTTTTTAGGCTTGTATGATATGCTTTTTATTGCATTATATTAAAATTAGATCATATTATATCATATCAAATTAGAAAAGTATATAAAGCCCTGAAATTTTTACTATCACAATTCCAACTATTGTCACACATAGAAGTAATGTAGTTAATTCAGTTTGTGAATTGAGGGTTTTTTTTTTTTTTTTTTTTTTTTTAATGAAAACTCCAAAACACAAGAGGTATTAGAACCTATAGTACTTAGTATTGTGCATGCGTTGAAAGTTGAGAAGGTGAAAGAAGATACTTATTGACATTACTTATTGCCTCCAAAACAGCAAACTATATGTAGCGCTCGTAACGTCAAATCATTTCAAACCAAACAGGGCTCTTCAAAACTTTCATTGGATATCAGCAGTGGCTCATTTTTTGTATTCCCAGTTTCAAGGCAGGTGTTGTTCAAGTTGGATGTATTGCGCATTTATATAGTGTTGATTGCAAGTAGAAAGAGAAAACAACAATGGTTGCTTCATCCAGAAAATTCAAATAGGTTAAAAACAGGATAGTTTTATATTATGTTTGAAACACACAGGAAGTCTCCCGAGTTTTTTTTTTTTTTTATTATTATTTTATAGAATGTCGATACAGAGTTTTGATGAACTTCTAATGTTAATTAGTGGAAAAACTGCAAAATTTGTTACCGTAATGCAGAAATCTATACCGATGTTTACAGCTATGCTTTATTTACTGTACAGACAGGCCAACTCCCACTAATTGAAATATTTCTGAAATATTGTTTTCTTTGGTTGTAAAATTACTTTATTTCTACTCGCTATTCTTATTCAAAGATTAAGGTATTTGGAAGACTTAGTGACTTACAGAATTACTTTTGGTAAGATAAAGGGTAACTTCCTGTTTGATTTTACTGCATGGGACTTCTCAGAATAAAATATCTCTCATTACTGTCTTCCCACCGTTGGACATTATTTCCAGATGGAATATTGACAAGTACTTTCCATCCAATAGAAGCAGAAGACATTCTCCACTACCCACACTGGAATGGATTACTTTCCATGCAATGAAGGATTAGTGTTTGATTTTACGAATGTTCATGCGAAGACAACAGTTTTCAAAGTTTATAACGCAGCCATCAATAGAAATATTTTCTTGAAATTTCATTAGAAGATCAAATATACATTCAGAAAACGTGCCGTACCGATATTGTTCCCTAAAAACAATACAATAAAGCAAATTTTTTTTTTTTTTTTTTAATGCACATTTTAGTGTATGCAGTGCTGCATTACATTTCAGGTGAATTAGCAAATGGTAATAATTTATGAATCTGGTGAGTATGGGCTTGGCACATCCAGGGTCCTGAGCTGGATATCATCGTTCTTCTCTTTCTTGGTGATTCCTTTATACTTTTCTCTCAGTCTGAGGTAACTCAAGAAAAATTTCTGAGTCTGCGTTACCTCAGATGGTAACTCAGAATTTTTTTTTTTTTTTTTTTGGCTGGTGCAGCATAAGCCGCAGGCTTCCTTGCACCATATGGCTAATAATAAATAATAATAATAGTTTTTCCCACTTCCAGTGTGGCTTCCAACAGATGATTTCTCTTGCTTTTGTGTTAATATATGCAGTACAAATTGAAGAAAGGAAGTAAGATCTTTTCGTTTTTCAAAAACAATCCGTTGCAATTCTTTCGGTCATGTTTTTTATGCCAAGAAACAGTTGCTTGCAATTATTTTTTTCCCCCTGTATCACACTGGCAATGACTCTGTACTGGCAATAAAAGCATGCAGCTTACTGCATGCTTTTATTGCTTTCACAATACTTTTCAAAAAAGAAAGGCACTGAAGTTATGTTTGAAACAAAAGGTTCAAAATTCCTTTTGGAAGAAGACACATGATTCTTTCTTGTTAACGTCAGCATTAGTTGTACTGTTGCGGTGGATATTCTTCAGCAGTTTTCTGATTACTGTTTTGGTCTTATTTAATGATAATAAGGTTCTTTATTAAGTTAAATTATATACATTCTTGATTCCATACACAGAGAACCAGAGGAGTCTACCAATAAATTGTCTCTGCAAGTGAGCAAACTTGGGTTTCGTTAACTAATGAAACAGTACTATAATAGAAGTAATATTTACAATAAATATAAGGTTCAGAAGTGAGCTTTCTGATTCTTCTCATCATTACTATTTGTAAAATAATAAGAGGAGTTTACCTCAATGTAGTACGTAGAACACTTCCGTACGATACTCTCCAGAAATTAAAACGAAAAAATCGAAAAACTCACATTAGAGTAAAAAATAACTAAAAACCAATTTACCAATTAAAAATATTAAAAAGAATCTAACGAAAATATTCAAAACAATTTTTGAATATTTTCGTTATTTGCCTATCAATGTTTGCCCATCTCCGTCAAAACATCTGGTTTTGACGGAGATGGGCAAACATTGAGCATTACAGCTCTGATTCATACTATCTCATCATTACATAATTGTAATACCAAGAGTTCATCCCAGTTCGGAAACATTTCTTTTCCAATTTCAAAAAACACTTTACCTTTATTTCTTTGTTGATTAATCTTTTAATGATGTGTTGTACAAAGGAGGCCTCCTTTCCACCTCACAAAAACTCCTCTGTGTCAAACATGTCTTCCCTGAAGTATAATAAACAAACGAATTAAGGCCATCTACCCTATGCACGGAGAGAATGTCTCCTCAGGCTATACAAACGCCAAGGCATTCGCACTTGCAGTGCCGTTGGCAGGCTTTCAATGCGGGGTTCGAAGCGCTCGTCTAGTTTACATGCCTTTACCCTCTGCTTCCTGTAAAACTGGGTGTTGGAAGGTATTGCCGATGCCACGCTTATCTAGTATAGCTTAGTATCAAGATTGTTTAAAATCCTTTTGACGGAAGACCACAGGAGACATTGAATGGAGTGTACTGGGAAAGGTGGGAAACAGTTTACCAAGATCATCAATACATGAGCTCAAAGAAAAATAGGATACTAGCAGGTCTGCTTTATCTTTGACCAAAGTGGCAATAGAGCCATCTGGTTTTGACGGAGATGGGCAAACATTGCAGCCAGCAGCTTTGGCAATAGACCAGATTACTTGACATTTGGACGTGAAGCAAGTTTTCTGCTCTTAACCTGTTTAAAATTTAGTTTGCACTGATTAATAACTGCTTTGCAATTGTTGCGAGCTTTGGTGTAGGCAGAAAATGAACCTGGAGATTTGATGTGGAACATTCTTCTCTTGAACAACCTTAGTACATTTATTGGAAAACCAAGGTTTAGATAAAGGACAAGGTTTTAAGATGGTGTATGGCATAAAGGATTTCATCCCTGCAAGAATTATTTCACTGACATGATCTGAGAAAATGTTGACATCAGAATATTTGAAACAGTAATCCGACCAAGAAAAAGTAGGAAAGAAATATCAATCTTCCCATTTTGCATTCTTGTAATGCCAAACAACACGAGGTTCAGATTGGCCACAAGAAAAAGGCTCCATTGGAGGAAGATCAAGTTGTAATCTGAAGTTCCTATGTATCACCTCGGCTGCATACTTAGATGGATTGTTGGTGAGGAAAAGACCAAGGATGTTGCTTGCATGGTTAGAATGTCTAGTATTCTGCTAGGTAAATGTGAAGTGAGGAAGAAGAAGATTTCACAGCTGAAACTCCTGTTCGTTCCTTTACTCTCAAGGAGCTTGAAGAAGCTTTTCAGCACAGAAAAAGTAATTGAGATTTTCGAGTCACAAGATTCAAATTTAGAGTGCACTAGAAAAATTGCTACAGATTTAAAAAATGCTTGTGCATGCTATTGTGAAATTTATAAAGAAAAGAGAAGACCATTTTGGAAACAAAACGACTCTTGGAGCATGTCTGTAGAAGAAGACTGCTTGTTGTGCTTCCAACAACAAGTGACGAACCTTCAGTGAGTGTACGTATAGTTGATGATGATGAAAACTAAACAGTCTAACGTTCTTTAACATTTGTATGATGTTTGGCACTGTTGTTGTTATTTGGTTTTTAGGAGCATTTGCAACTAAGGCCATATTGCTCCGGGTTTATGCGGTGGTCACAAACTCGAACCTCGGTCTAATCAAGAAGCGTGTGCTATGCACTGCTGCTCCTGCCTACCTGGCTACAGAGGCGCCTGATGTTTGGTGTATTATAGCCCTAGTTGCTGATGCACCATTAAAACCCAAACATTTGTATGACATAAATAATTTCTTTATTATTATTATTTGCTTGATCTTAAAGGCTATATTTTCATTTCTTTGGAAAAATAAATCATTGTTTAAGCATAAACTATTGCTTTGATAACCTTTATTTAAGATTATTGTGGTCACATTTCATTTTGAGAACGCTCACCCTGTTTTGAATAATACATCTATATGAAATAAATTCCTGCTTTACAAGTTTTCGTTTTAAGAGCATAAGCTAAGAACAAATTAATTCAAAGTCGGGAACAACCTATAATAAATAATTTTTCCTTCTTTATTTTTACTAGATCCTTGTACTTTGGAATAGTGAAGCAGCTCCACCCAGTTCTGGCAAATGGCCTTCCACTCCAATACCAATGAATATCATTCAACCACACCAAAAGGTAAAAAATTAGAAAAAGCATGTTAGATGTATATATGCATTTATTCATATTTAGTGTATTGTTTATGAAATTTTGTTACTATAGTAAAGTATTTATGAAATCTCATGTGTTTTTATGATTTCTAAAAGATTATAGTTAAGTACTAGTATTAGTAGTGGCAGATGATGCAAGAAAGCAAGCTTATGCAGCATCAGCCAAAACAAAGCCAATACCTCTCATGTCAGTTGTCTGTCCCATCTAACAGTTTGTGTAGTCCTTCCTTGAATTTATTTAAACTACCCACTTCTACAACACTTGATGGAAGTTTGTTCCAACAAGCAACTACTCACTAGCTGACAGAATTTCCACACATTTACCCTGCATCCATCCTTCCTAAGCTTATTCAGTCCATTCAAGGCCTTGAACACTTCAATCAGATCTTTTTGCAGGTATATAGTCTACAGGTGAGCAATTTGCAGAACTGAAGGCCTTTCTTGGTAGGAGTACCTTTTGCTCCTCTGCCTAATCTTGTTGCTCTTCTCTGCACCCATTCCAACAGATCCACATCCTTCCTAAATTGAGGTGCCTCTAGACCTGTAAGCAGTACTCAAGATGTAGCCTGACAGTTGCCTTATACAATGGGATAATCACCTCCTTATCCCTTCTGACAAAGTTCTTATATATCATTGACAAAATCCCAAAATCCTGTGAAGTTATAAGAGAAGTGCATACAGCTGCTTTGGCAGACTGTATGCACTTCTCTTAGAACTTCATATATGACTGCAGATTTACCTCCAGGTCTTTTTTTTTGTTCTCTACTATCCTGAGTGAGGTACCATACAAGAGATATGTTAATTTGAAATTATTGCTCCCTATTTGAATTATCTTACTTTTTTTGATATTAAACTTCAGTTGCCACTTCTCAGTCCATCTTCCTAATTTTTCTAGACCTTGTTGCAGTGGCATACCCTGATTACTGTGATTAACCACCCTGCCAGCCTTCGTATCATCTGCAAAATTAGACAGTAAGACTGACATAGAAAACAACAAACAGCCCAGCACTGAACCTGGAGAGTCTGATAATAATATTTGTTGAAGAAGTGCACTGCCCATTGATAACCACTCTGTTTTCTCCCCCTTTATCTACAACAGTTACTTGCCTTTGATGCCACACTGTTCCAGTTTTGTATTGCAGTTTTTTTTTTTTTTTTGTGCAACATCAAAAACTTTTCTGAAATCTAAGTATATGGCATCAAAATTAATTTTTGAATGCCATTCCTTTGTTACTGTATCACAGTATCCAATCAGATTGATCAAAGGCTGTATCAACAAGTCCGTGCTGTGACTGCATTCCTGCCTAGAAGGTCCTGCATTACTTCTTTAACTAGTGACTCCATTATTTTCCTGGAACAGAAGTAAAGTGAACAGGTCTCTAATTACTCGGATCGCTCTTTGATCCCCTTTGTGAATTGGAGATATATTCATACAATCTCCAGTCCACAGGGATCTATCCTGAATCCAAGGATGCTCTCATAATTATAGATAAGGTTTGCGTACCTCTCTTGCAGTTTGCTTACCTCTACTCCCTTAATATACAGTAAGCCTTCACTAATCTAGATTAATTGGGGGGGGGGAGGCAAATGTCATCCGGATTAGTGAAGAAAAAGATCCCTAGAACACAAATCAATAGAAAATTTAATGATAGTGCTGATGAAAATAAATAAAAAAATATATCACTGCAGAGCCTTTATTTAAAAACTATAAAAAGGCAATACATTTGTCCATTGATACAAGACTCCAAAGTAAAAAAAAAATATCCCCTGGAAATCATAAAATTCAAGTAATAAATAAAATTTGTATAAACAGATGTTTTTGCAAGTCGTGATTGGGAGATCAGTGTACCTAATATCCAGCAACACCTGCTGTCATCACACCTGCTGCTCAAAAAAAAAAAAAAAAAACAATGGAAAGAGAATAAATGTTTAGTTTATTTTAGTGCATTGCTTGAATTGTTATGTTCCGCCACACTGCAAAAATACAAACTTTGTTTCCTTATTTATGTCAGGAGTGTCAATTTTTTTTATAATAAATATTATTTTTCATTTAGAAATCATGAAAATGATGGGTAAACACAAGAGTTGTTTTCAATTGAACAAAAACTACAAATTATTCAGAAGTTTGAAACTGTGCAGCCATTAAATCTTTAATGAACCATTATAACATTGGTAACCAAACCATACGTGACCTCATAAAAAATAAGGGAAACTGCTAGATTTTATGGGCACATCTGATAGTGTTAAAGGCATGACTATTGGAAAAACGATGACACAGTCTACATACAGGGACCTTGACAAGGCATTGGTGTTATGGTTTAGTCAACAATTATATAAACCCATAATATATAAAATATATTGTATATATATAAAGAAGTATGCAAATGAAGAGATATAAGCAATAACTCATTGGACTCTAAGTCAACAACAAGACCGAATAATATGCAAGATAGCATGATGTATGTTCCATCTCTCTCTTCACAGTCAGAGTGACTCATCTACCTTCCTAAATCCCGTATATCTTTCAAAGTACAGTACTCAACTGTGAACAGAATTTTTCATATTTCAATCGATATTACCTGTAACTGGACTGTAGTCGTTTTTGCGCCAGTAGAATCAAAATCAACCAACTGTAACTAGATTAGCATTAGCATTAGTAGAGGCATATGATGCAAGAAAGCAAGCTTATGCAGCATCAGCCAGGAAAAAAAATAAAAAAAACACTCCCATTTCTCACCCCTCCGTTTGTTCAAAATACCTGTCCAGCTGAGTCTTAAATTTATTTCAGTTATCAACTTCCACAACAAGGGATGGAAGTCTGTTCCACCAACCAACTACCCGCTGGCTAAAGGCAAATTTCCGTACATCTATCCTACATCTGTTTTTCCTCAATTTGAATTTATGCCCTCTCAGGTGATTATTCTGAGCAAGAGGAAGATTTATACACCTCTATCAGATCACCTCGCCGATGCCTAGTCTCCAGACACTGAAATTTGCAAAACTTAAGCCTTTCTTCTTAAGAGCAATCCTTTGTTCCATTCACTAACCTTGTTGCCTTTCTCTGTACTCGTTCCAGCAGCTCTACATCCTTCTTGAAATGAGACCTCCAGACCTATATACAGTACTCAAGGAGTGGCCTGACCATTGCCTTATACAAGGGAATAATCACCTCCTTATCCCTGCTAGAAAAATTCCTGTATATCATTGACAAGACACCATGAGCTACTCTTGCAGCCCGTCTGCACTGCTCAGAGAACTTCATATCTGCCTGCACAATTACCCCCTGGTCCTTTTCATTCTCTACCACTGTCAGTGTAGTACAACAGAGTTGATACATTGCTCTGGGGTTACTGTTTCCTATATGTAGTACTTTACATTTGCCACCTCTCAGCCCATCTGCTCAACCTTTCCAGATCCTGTTGCAGCAGCATAGCATCAGTAGTATCCTTAACAACCCTGCCAAACTTTTTATCGTCTGCAAACTTGGACATTAAGCTTGATATACCATCATCAATATCATTTATAAATACAGAAAACAATAATGGACCCAACACTGAACCCTGAAGGACTCAACTAATAACATTAGTCCACGATGAGCAGTGCCCATTGATTACCACTCTCTGTCTTCTCCCCCTCAATCATCCCTTTATCCATAGCAGCAGTCTTCCATGTGCAACAGTATCGAAACCTTTCTAAGATCCAAATATATAATATCAAAGTTATTTCCTGTATCCAGTTGTTTTGTGACTGCATCATTGTATCGAATCAAATTGGTCAGGCAAGACTTTCCCTTAACAAAACCATGCTGTATGTCTGGAGGACCAGGGTATGTCTGCCAGGGGCAAAGGTTGATGACGTAGTAGAGCGAATATCATCTTTTAAGGACACAAAAGGTGATATAGTTGTACATGTTGGCACTAATAATATTAAGAGTAGGAGACCGGCAGAATTACTTAAAAAGAACAGGTCACTGTTGAACAAAAGCCGAGAATTAGGGTTGAATTTGAAAGTGTCTGCAATTCTGCCCAGACACGATAGGAGGGAGTATATGATGAGAGCCTTGTCGATCAATTCGGCCCTGGAAAGATTGTGCAAGGCTCAAGGTGTAGAATTTTTTTCAGCCTGGACTGTACTTGTTAACAGGAGAGATTGCTTCTACAGGGATGGGATACACTTAAATAGAAAGGGTGCAAGAATATTTGCTGATGCTATCGAGGCAGTGTTAGGTGGGTCGGAAAACTGCTAGCTTGGGGGGAGACAAAGACCAATAGATTGACAGTAGCCACTGGCAGAGGTGAAAGAGATTCTTGCACTGCTTCTATTAGAATGAGCAAAAGCCTGAAAAACAAGATGCATGATATTTCAGAGACTGCTGGGAGCCATTGCGGTACAAGTAAACACATGGGTTGTGTTAGGGTAGCTAAGAATAGAAACAGGTGCAGGTATACTTGCGTGTACACCAATGCTAGGAGTTTAGTAAATAAATTTGATGAATTTGAGGTATTGCTCAAAACATCAAAGGCAGATATTGTTGGGATATCAGAGACGTGGTGTCACACAGATATAAGGGATGCAGAACTGGAATTTGGGGAGTACAACGTCTACAGAAAAGATAGACAGGATAGGAAGTGGGGAGGGGTTATGCTATTAGTTAAGAAACACATAAAAACCAAGGAAGTGAAGCCAGTCGACATCGCTGGACAGTGCAGTGTTGAGTCAGTTTGGTGTGACATAAGCACTGGGAGATCAAAATTGAGAGTAGGAGTGTGCTATAGGCCTAATGACTCTGATGAGTATAATAAGAAACTGTACAGGGAAATAGAGTGGGCCAGTAAATCAGAGAGTCTTATAATGGGGGATTTTAATTTCCCAGATATTGACTGGAATTTGTGGGTTGGTCACTCACACACTAGCAAGGCTTTTGTGGATTTATTGGATGATTGTTTTCTACATCAGCATGTTCGGGAGGCAACTAGAGGGAGTAATACTCTTGATTTAATTATCAGCAGTGATTCTTCATGCATTAAGAATCTGCAGATAAATGAACCACTAGGTAGCAGTGATCACAGTGTGATGAAGTGGGATTTACTCAAAGAGGTAACTACCATTAGGGGTAAAGGGAAGGGTTATTGCTTCCGTAAAGGCGACTACAATGGACTGAGACGTATTTAAATTCTATACAGTGGGACCAACTGATGATGTTACCAACAGCAAATTCAAAATGGGAAGCATTCAAAGAACTTATCTTGGAAGCTACTAGGCTTTACATACCAACTAAGAAATATTGTTCATGGTTTAGGCCAAAATGAATGTCAGATGAACTAATGAGGCATATGGCAGGAAAGAAAAATGCATGGGATACTTACAAATTAACACATGACACAGAAGCCTATGATAGATACAAGTTAATATGCAACCAAGTTACAAAGGAGGTTAGGCAGGCGAAGGCAGATTACGAGAAATCCTTGGCAAGGGATGCAAAGAAAAACAGCAAAGAGTTCTTTACTTATGTAAACTCTAGAAGGAAGGGGATGAATCAGATTGGTCCACTTGATATTGATGGGTCAACTGTTGATGATCCTGCTCAGGTAGCTAACAAACTAAATGAATATTTTGCATCGACATTCACACATGAGGAGTTATTCAGCGAGGGGAATGCCAGAGGTGTATTCAACTCTAGCAGTAAGCTACAGAATCTTGAAATAACTGGGAGTAAAGTGGAGGAGAAATTGTTGAAGATAAACACAAGAAAGGCACCTGGGGTGGATGGAATCTATCCAGTTATATTAAAGGAGGCAGCAATGGAAGTAAGCAAACCCTTAGCCATAATTATGAGAGCTTCCTTGGACTCAGGGGAGGTACCCATAGACTGGAAATGTGCAAATGTGACCCCAATTCACAAAGGAGGATCAAAGGCTGACACAAGTAATTATAGACCTGCGAGCTTAACTTCTGTTCCAGGAAAATTAATGGAGGCACTGGTTAAAGAAGCACTGCAGGATCATTTAGACAAACTTCAGTTATAGCTCAGACACAGCATGGTTTTGTTAAGGGGAAGTCTTGCCTGACCAATTTGATTGGATACTATGATGCAGTCACAAAAGAACTGGATGCAGGGAATAGCTTTGATATTATATACTTGGATCTTAGAAAGGCTTTTGATACTGTTGCACATGGAAGACTGCTACACAAATTGGAGCAGTGTGACATTGGAGGCAAATTGCTGCTATGGATAAAGGGGTGGTTGAGGGAGAGAAGACAGAGAGTGGTAATCAATGGACACTGCTCATCGTGGACTAATGTTATTAGTGGAGTCCCTCAGGGCTCAGTGTTGGGTCCATTATTGTTTTCTGTATTTATAAATGATATTGATGATGGTATATCAAGCTTAATGTCCAAGTTTGCAGACGATACAAAGGTTGGCAGGGTTGTCAAGGACACTACTGACACTATGCTACTGCAACAGGATCTGGAAAGGTTGAGCAGATGGGCTGAGAGGTGGCAAATGAAGTTTAACATTGACAAATGTAAAGTGCTACACATGGGAAACAGCAACCCCAGAGCAACGTATCAACTCTGTGGTACTACACTGACAGTGGTAGAGAATGAAAGGGACTTGGGAGTGGTTGTGCAGGCAGATATGAAGTTCTCTGAGCAGTGCAGACGGGCTGCAAGAGTAGCTCATGGAGTATTGTCAATGATATACAGAAATTTTTCCAGCAGGGATAAGGAAGTGATTATTCCCTTGTATAAAGCAATGGTCAGGCCACACCTAGAGTACTGTATACAGGTCTGGAGGCCTCATTTCAAGAAGGATGTAGAGCTGCTGGAACAAGTACGGAGAAGGGAAACAAGATTAGTGAATGGAACAAAGGGGTGCTCTTACGAAGAAAGGCTTAAGTTTTGCAAATTACAGTTTCTGGAGACTAGGCACCAGCGAGGTGATCTGATAGAGGTGTATAAAGCCTTGAATGGTTTGAGCATGCTCAATGCTGATGGGATTCTTCCTCTAGCTCAGAAAAATCACCTGAGAGGGCATAAATTCAAATTGAGGAAAGACAGATGTAGGATAGACGTGCGGAAATTTGCCTTTAGCCAGCAGGTGGTTGGTTGGTGGAACAGACTTCCATCCCTTGTAGTGATGGGTGATAGCCTAAATAAGTTTAAGGCTCAGCTGGACAGGTATTTTGAACGAACAGAGGGGTGAAGTGGAAGTGGGTTTTTTTTTTTTTTCTTTTTTTTTTAGCTGATGCTGCATAAGCTTTCTTTCTTGCATCAAATGCCTCTACTAATGCTAATGTATCCGAGCTATAACTGAAGTCTTGTCTAGATGACCCTGCAGTGCTTCTTTAACCAGTGCCTCCATTAATTTTCCTGGAACAGAAGTTAAACTCACAGGTCTATAATTACTTGTGTCAGCCTTTGATCCTCCTTTGTGAATTGGGGTCACATTTGCACATCTCTAGTGTAGTGGTACCTCCCCTGAGTCCAAAAAAAGCTCTCATAATTATGGCTAAGGGTTTGCTTACTTCCTTTACTGCCTCCTTTAATTAGATAGTATGAATCAGAGCTGTAATACTCAATATGTTCTACGTTGATAATAATATTAGTAAATTAATAAGAGGAGTTTACCTCAATATAGTACGTGGAACACTTCCGTATGATACCCTCCAGAAATTAAAACGGAAAAAACGAAAAAATCGACAACTTACCGGTCCATTAAAGTAAAATATAAATAATTAAAGTAAAATATAAATAATTAAATAATCAATTTAACACAATTCAAAATCAATTCAAAACAATTAAAATTCAAATTAACGCAATTAAAAGAATAACGAAAATATTCAAAACGATCTTCCTTCCTGAAGCTGACAATGCTTTTCGACCGACTGTCGTGATCACAGGAATGAAAATCACCGAATCAGGCTAAACCTGCAACTTAAATAGTGATTATGTGTCTTCGCGCATGCGCGTAAAGGTCCACGCATCGGAGATCAAATATGGCCGCCGAACATTAACAGAATTCTCGTGTAATTTAATTTCAATGGTTTCTGCAATTAATAGTCGCGTATAATTACGTTGAACGTTAAGTATTTTGGCCTCGTTAAATAAAAAAGTATGTTTTTCGTTAATGGCATGAAAGGCTAATTCTGACGCTGCTGAACGAGAAGCACGAACTGAGGCTTCGTGTTGATTTACACGAATATTAAGAGAAAACCGCGTCGAACCCTGATAAGACGAGTCGCAATCACCGCAAGAAATGTTGTATACTAGATCATTAATTTGTGTTGCGAACGCGGAAAGAACCGAGCGATTGTTCAGTATAGTGTGTAACTTCCGTATAGGCCTAGCTATAATTTTAAATTCGGTATCTTTAAAGAATCTGTTAAGCTGTTTGTGCCACTGTTCAACGTATGGGACAGAAATAAAGTATTTTTTGATATTACTATTGTTGATTGGTGCAGTATTTTGTATCCTATCCTTAGCTTGTACCCTAATTCGATTTATTGTGTTAATGGGATAACCCCTGTTCAAGAATCTGCTAGTTAATATTTGTATTTCTGAGTCCAAAGCAGAATCCGTCGTTGAATATTTATAGGCATTTAGAAATTGATTAAAGATAATCGATCTTTTGTAGGTGAACGGGTGGTAGCTATTATAATGTAGAAGCATACCGGTGTTTGTGGGTTTTCGATAGATGCTAAATTGTATTTTGTTCGAGTCCCGGGTAAGCGTGAAATTTAGAAAGTTTAATGATTTAGTATCCGTATCTTCCCTTTCCAATGTAAATTTGAGTCTAGAATGAATATTATTAAACGAATGTAAAATGTCTTGGATAGTACTACTATCGGTATTAACTAGAACATCGTCTAAATACCTCCCATAGTATGTGATACGGGGACGAAAAGGTGTCAAATGTATCTGCTCAATCGTTGAGAGATAGATCTCTGACATTAAGCCACTCAGGCTCAAACCCATTGGTAATCCAAAAATTTGTTTGTACACCTTGTCTCGAAAGGTGATGTAGTTAGCCTCAACTAATAGTTTAATTAAGTGAAAAATTTCCTTAATAGGCAGCTTCGTATAATTAATCGGTGTCGAGTTTTTATTTAACATATCCCAAATAATATCTAATGTGTATTCAACGTTTACATTCGTGTATAATGAGGTAACATCTAATGAGAATAAATTGTCATTGTCGCCGAGTCTACAGTCTTTAAGATTATTAAATAATGTATCGTAATTCTTAATCCCAAATTGTATAACCTGTCTAAAAGGTTTTATAATGTTATATACATATGTGGCTAAGGCTGAAAATGCCGAGTTCCTGTAGGAAACAATAGGTCGAATCGGAAATCCAGGCTTGTGTAATTTTACCTGACCAAAAAGTGCAGGAATATTGTATGAACATACAATTCCTTCAACTGAACCATAGTAATGTAGTCGTTTTTACGATATGTGGTTAACGTTTTATTGTATTGATTTACCAAATTGGTAAACAGTGTCGGGTCCACTTCACGATAAGTGGAGGTATCAGACACAACTGAATCTAACTTATTAATATAATCATGTTTATCTAGTATTACCACTGTGTCTCCTTTATCTGCCCTCTGTATAATAATGTCCTTATTTTCTCGAAGTTCTCGTAAAGCTGAACTGTCATGTGTATTCAATTTAGGAAGTCTCGTTTCTTTTATGTTATTCACTACTTGGTTAACTTGTTGAATAAATACATCTTTTTGTGGAACACTATGAAGTCCAAATTCAATATCAATTACGCATTGTTTTTTTGGCAGCTTTCGAGGTGGTAAATTATAATTTAATCCTTTGGATAAAAGTGAAATCTGGTCCTGCGATAGTGTACACGAGGAAAGATTTGTAACCTGTTGATATGTCGGTTCGTTGGATACTGGGTGAGGGGGTGTTCGTGAACTAGCCGACATATTCTGTGGTAGTGCGTTATGTGTCTGTGGGGGGGATGTCACCCAACTCGTGTGAACTTGGTCGTAAGCTCGCGACAATGTGTTAGAATTCGCATGAACGTGTCTTGAACTATTCGATAATGTTTGCAACTTATTAACGTGTCTGTTTTTTATCTCTGAGGCTTGTGCTTCCCGTCGCAAATCTATGGAGGTCTTCAATACAGACCAATCGTTCGGATGTAGATAATTTTTTAATTTATCGCGAAGCTTCCTAACCTGGGAAAGGTATTTTTGTTTATCCGAATATCGAGATTTTAAGGCAAGCTTAACAATATTACGTGATGTCGCCAGTGATAGTTGTTTTATGCCTGAAATTTTTTGATTTAAATTCACCCTGGCAAACTTCGGAACGATGTTGTTTTGAAGGCAATATTTTAGGAAAGAAATATGGTAACTTTGGGCCGAGTACCTTAGTGTAGATTTAATGTAATTTTGTACCAAGCCATTCAAAAAATCTCCCATAATTGTGTGTATCGATTGTATACTACTGGAGAGACAGGAAGTGAATGAAATAGTCAATAAGAGTTTGGAATACTATCTAATTAATTTCCAAACTCTTATTGACTATATCATTCACTTCCTGTCTCTCCAGTAGTATACAATCGATACACACAATTATGGGAGATTTTTTGAATGGCTTGGTACAAAATTACATTAAATCTACACTAAGGTACTCGGCCCAAAGTTACCATATTTCTTTCCTAAAATATTGCCTTCAAAACAACATCGTTCCGAAGTTTGCCAGGGTGAATTTAAATCAAAAAATTTCAGGCATAAAACAACTATCACTGGCGACATCACGTAATATTGTTAAGCTTGCCTTAAAATCTCGATATTCGGATAAACAAAAATACCTTTCCCAGGTTAGGAAGCTTCGCGATAAATTAAAAAATTATCTACATCCGAACGATTGGTCTGTATTGAAGACCTCCATAGATTTGCGACGGGAAGCACAAGCCTCAGAGATAAAAAACAGACACGTTAATAAGTTGCAAACATTATCGAATAGTTCAAGACACGTTCATGCGAATTCTAACACATTGTCGCGAGCTTACGACCAAGTTCACACGAGTTGGGTGACATCCCCCCCACAGACACATAACGCACTACCACAGAATATGTCGGCTAGTTCACGAACACCCCCTCACCCAGTATCCAACGAACCGACATATCAACAGGTTACAAATCTTTCCTCGTGTACACTATCGCAGGACCAGATTTCACTTTTATCCAAAGGATTAAATTATAATTTACCACCTCGAAAGCTGCCAAAAAAACAATGCGTAATTGATATTGAATTTGGACTTCATAGTGTTCCACAAAAAGATGTATTTATTCAACAAGTTAACCAAGTAGTGAATAACATAAAAGAAACGAGACTTCCTAAATTGAATACACATGACAGTTCAGCTTTACGAGAACTTCGAGAAAATAAGGACATTATTATACAGAGGGCAGATAAAGGAGACACAGTGGTAATACTAGATAAACATGATTATATTAATAAGTTAGATTCAGTTGTGTCTGATACCTCCACTTATCGTGAAGTGGACCCGACACTGTTTACCAATTTGGTAAATCAATACAATAAAACGTTAACCACATATCGTAAAAACGACTACATTACTATGGTTCAGTTGAAGGAATTGTATGTTCATACAATATTCCTGCACTTTTTGGTCAGGTAAAATTACACAAGCCTGGATTTCCGATTCGACCTATTGTTTCCTACAGGAACTCGGCATTTTCAGCCTTAGCCACATATGTATATAACATTATAAAACCTTTTAGACAGGTTATACAATTTGGGATTAAGAATTACGATACATTATTTAATAATCTTAAAGACTGTAGACTCGGCGACAATGACAATTTATTCTCATTAGATGTTACCTCATTATACACGAATGTAAACGTTGAATACACATTAGATATTATTTGGGATATGTTAAATAAAAACTCGACACCGATTAATTATACGAAGCTGCCTATTAAGGAAATTTTTCACTTAATTAAACTATTAGTTGAGGCTAACTACATCACCTTTCGAGACAAGGTGTACAAACAAATTTTTGGATTACCAATGGGTTTGAGCCTGAGTGGCTTAATGTCAGAGATCTATCTCTCAACGATTGAGCAGATACATTTGACACCTTTTCGTCCCCGTATCACATACTATGGGAGGTATTTAGACGATGTTCTAGTTATTACCGATAGTAGTACTATCCAAGACATTTTACATTCGTTTAATAATATTCATTCTAGACTCAAATTTACATTGGAAAGGGAAGATACGGATACTAAATCATTAAACTTTCTAAATTTCACGCTTACCCGGGACTCGAACAAAATACAATTTAGCATCTATCGAAAACCCACAAACACCGGTATGCTTCTACATTATAATAGCTACCACCCGTTCACCTACAAAAGATCGATTATCTTTAATCAATTTCTAAATGCCTATAAATATTCAACGACGGATTCTGCTTTGGACTCAGAAATACAAATATTAACTAGCAGATTCTTGAACAGGGGTTATCCCATTAACACAATAAATCGAATTAGGGTACAAGCTAAGGATAGGATACAAAATACTGCACCAATCAACAATAGTAATATCAAAAAATACTTTATTTCTGTCCCATACGTTGAACAGTGGCACAAACAGCTTAACAGATTCTTTAAAGATACCGAATTTAAAATTATAGCTAGGCCTATACGGAAGTTACACACTATACTGAACAATCGCTCGGTTCTTTCCGCGTTCGCAACACAAATTAATGATCTAGTATACAACATTTCTTGCGGTGATTGCGACTCGTCTTATCAGGGTTCGACGCGGTTTTCTCTTAATATTCGTGTAAATCAACACGAAGCCTCAGTTCGTGCTTCTCGTTCAGCAGCGTCAGAATTAGCCTTTCATGCCATTAACGAAAAACATACTTTTTTATTTAACGAGGCCAAAATACTTAACGTTCAACGTAATTATACGCGACTATTAATTGCAGAAACCATTGAAATTAAATTACACGAGAATTCTGTTAATGTTCGGCGGCCATATTTGATCTCCGATGCGTGGACCTTTACGCGCATGCGCGAAGACACATAATCACTATTTAAGTTGCAGGTTTAGCCTGATTCGGTGATTTTCATTCCTGTGATCACGACAGTCGGTCGAAAAGCATTGTCAGCTTCAGGAAGGAAGATCGTTTTGAATATTTTCGTTATTCTTTTAATTGCGTTAATTTGAATTTTAATTGTTTTGAATTGATTTTGAATTGTGTTAAATTGATTATTTAATTATTTATATTTTACTTTAATTATTTATATTTTACTTTAATGGACCGGTAAGTTGTCGATTTTTTCGTTTTTTCCGTTTTAATTTCTGGAGGGTATCATACGGAAGTGTTCCACGTACTATATTGAGGTAAACTCCTCTTATTAATTTACTAATGCCTCCTTTAATATAACTTGATAGATCCCATCCACCCCGGGTGCCTTTTTTTATGTTTATCCTCAACAATTTCTCCTCCACTTTCCTCTCAGTTATTACAAAATCATCTAGCTCACTGCCAGAGTTTACTTCACCTCTCGCATTCCCCTTACTGAATAACTCCTCATGCGTGAATGTAGATGCAAAATACTCGTTTAGTTTGTTAGCCACCTGAGCAGGATCCTCAACTGTTGAACTATCAATATCCAGTGGACCAATCTGATTCATCCTTTTCCAAGGATTTCTCATAATCTGCCTTTGTCTGCCTAATCTCCTTTGCAACTTGGTTACAGACCAGCTTATATCTATCATAGGCTTCCATGTCACCCATGCATTTTTCTTCTCTGCCATATGTCTCAGGCGCCTCCGTAGCCAGGTGGGAAGGAGCAGCAGTGCACACGCTTCTTGATTAGACCGGGGTTCGAGCCCGTCACCACCAAATACGGAGGATGCGGAAAGGTCAGGGAATGGCCACCGCATATCCCGAAGCAATATGGCCTTAGTTGCTAATGCTCCTAAAAACCAAAAAAATAGCCATATGTCTCATTAGTTCATCTGACATCCATTTAGGCCTAAACCTTGAACAATATTTCCTAGTTGGTATGTAAAGCCTAGTAGCTTCCAAGATGATAAGTTCTTTGAATGCTTCCCATTTTGAATTTGCTGTTGGTAACATCATCAGTTGGTCCCACTGTATAGAATTTAAATACTATCTCAGACCATCGTAGTCACCTTTATGAAAGTAAAAACCCTTCCCTTTACCCCTGATGGTAGTTACCTCTTTGAGTAAATCCCACTTCAGCACACTGTGATCACTGCCACCTGGTGGTTCCTTTATCTCCAGATTCTTAATCCATGAAGAATCACTACTGATAATCAGATCAAGAATATTACTCCCTCTACTTGCCTCCCGAACATGCTGATGTAGAAAACAAACATCCAATAAATCCACAAAAGCCTTGCTAGTGTGTGAGTGACCAACCCACAAATTCCAGTCAATATCTGGGAAACTAAAATCCCCCATTATAAGATTCTCTGATTTACTGGCCCACTCTATTTCCCTGTACAGTTTCTTATTATACTCATCAGATCCCCAAATTCCAGTTCTGCATTCCTTATATCTGTGTGACACCATGTCTCTGATATCCCTTTGATGTTTTGACCAATACCTCAAATTCATCGAATTTATTTACCAAACTCCTAGCATTGGTGTACACGCAAGTATACATGCACCTATTCCTATTCTTAGCTACCCTAACACAACCCATGTGTTTACTTGTACTTTCTCTTCCACTTTCCCATCAATTGTCATCAAGTCATTCAGCCACCTATTAGAACTTGATACACCTTAGGTATCCACATCCCAAAAAAAATTCCCTTGATGAATGTAGTTGCAAAATGCTTATTTAGTTTGTTAACAACCTGAACAGAATCGTCAACAATTAAACCTAGTGGACCAATGTGATTCATCCCCTTCCTTCTAGTGTTTACATTTAACCCCAGGGGCTCATGTCTGGCACACCCAAGGTCCTGAGCTGGATATCACATTCTTCTCTTTCTCGGTGATTTTTCTCTCTCTCTCTCTCTCTCTCTCTCTCTCTCTCTCTCAGGGTAATTCAGAATTTTTTTTTTTGCCTAGTGCAGTAAAAGCATCAGGCTTCCTTGCACTATATTATAATGGTAGTTACGAGATCTGCCTTAAACACGTCACAGGGTATTGTGACTCACACGGAAATAGCCAATGGCGATTTACGGGTGAGTCATGATTTAATCCGTTGCGGAAACTGTGGAATGTTTTCCAAGGTCGACCTGGTGACTAATCATAGCTCACCTAGGGATTCTTTTCTTTGTGATCGATGTAAGGAGTGCACTGATCTAAAATTACATTTTTTTGTGCACTGATGGAACAATTAGAGTCCCTGAGAAAACGGCTGCTTGCCGTCGAGAATAATCCATCTGGGAGCTCGTCAGGGACTCAAGACTCCAGCAATCTATCAAGTGATGCACACCCGATTCGGGCCTCAAAACAGAAAAACCAAGTGGAAACTACGCTGGTTAAAAAGGATATTGTTTTATTAGAGGACTCCTTTGTCAGGGAAACGGGGAATATTATTGTAATAAGGATAGGTGGAGTAGAACCAGAGTATGTCTGCCGGGAGCAACTATTAATGATGTCACCAACAGATTGTCAGATTTTAAGGGGGGTAAAGAGAATATTATTATTCATGTGGGGACAAATGACATTAAACGTACACGATCTGACGATTTGTTGGAAAAATACAGGACCATGCTGAGGAAATGCTGCGAGCTAGGCCACAATGTCTATGTGTCTGCAATTCTGCCCAGACACGATAGGAGGGATTATATGTTAAAAGCCTTGTGGATTTTCTTAAGACTTGAAGGACTCTGCAAGGCTTTAGGGGGGAAATTTCTATCAGCATGGCCCACACTTGTAGGTAGAAGGAATTTGTTTTGTAGAGACGGGATACACTTAAACAAAGGTGGTGCAAACGTTTTTGCCAGTATTATTGAGGATACCTTAAAGGTTCAGGGAAACTGCTAGTTAGGGGGGAATGTGGGTAATACTGACACACATTTATCTGATAATATTGGTCAAAGTAAGTCTTGCACATACCTCAAGAGTTCTTATCTGTTACCCCAACTGGACATATTATCTAGATGTTCTGGGGGCAGAAAAGTTTCAAGTGAGCGGATAGCTAATGCCAGGGAAGAGAGCCTAAAACACTTAAAGGGTTGCGTTAGGGTAGTTAAATATACAAGAACAGTAAGTCTCAATTGTTTATATAGTAATGTTAGAAGTGTCGTCAATAAAATGAGCGAATTCGAACTGCTGATTAAAACAAGTAATGCGGACATAATAGGACTTACAGAGACGTGGTGCCACCCGGAAATTGGAGGTGATGAGTTTCAGTACGACTTGTATAATGTATTTAGGAAAGATAGGGTAGATAGAAGGGGTGGTGGTGTAATGCTTCTTACTAGAAGCAGCCTGAGTGCGACGATAGTTTTCCCAGATTCAGACGTTTCACATGCTAGTATAGAATCTGTATGGTGGGAGATAGTTGGAAAAAAAGGTATAATGCGAGTAGGAGGAATCTACAGACCAGGTGATTGAGAAGATTATGATGAAAGCCTCTACATGCAAATGGAATGGGCAAGTAAGCATCAGTGTCTTATTATCGGTGATTTCAATTTGCCTTTAATTGATTGGAGTAAATGGGAAGGAAACTCGACATGGGAACAAAATTTTTAAATCAACTAGATGACTGTTATTTGTATCAACATGTCAGGGAAAGTACTAGAGAAAAGAATATCCTAGACCTCATCATCATCCATGAATCAGATGACATAACAGGGCTGACAATAGAGGAACCAGTAGCAGGAAGTGATCATGGAGTTCTATGGTGGATGATGAAGAGAGAGGTAGCAGTAATAAAAGGCAAAGGAATGGGTTTTAATTTCAGAAAAGGAAATTACGATGTCTTAAGGTACTACATGGCCTCTATTAACTGGGTAGATATCGCGCAGAGAATGAATACATTTGAACTGTGGTATGCTTTTAAAACATTAATCACAGATGCCTTGAATGTGTATTTACCATTAAAAAAATACTCCACGAGGAGGGTTCCAAGTTGGATGAATACTGAAGTTGCCACATTACTTGAGCAGAAAAAGGTGGCATGGAAAGGTTACAGAGCAATAAAAAGTACTGATGCCTATAACAGCTACAAGATGATCTGTAATAGAGCCACAGAAAAGGTTCGACAGGCAAAGCCAGTTTATGAGAAATCACTGGCAAACAGAGCAGGGGGGGGGGAGGGATAAGGAATTCTTCACATATATAAATGCCAAGAAGAGCAGTACAAACCAGATCGGACCTTTATGTAAGGGAAAGGGGGATAGTATTAAATACACCAGCTGCCGTTGCAGATGAACTCAACAGTTATTTTGCATCGATATTTACAAATGAAGAACCTTTTGTGGCAATGGGAAATTGTGGGAGCGAAGTTGAAAAATATGTAATTAATGATATTGAAATTTCGCAAGATTATTTAATGAAAAAACTTTCGAGCCTACAGGCCAGTAAGGCTCCTGGAGTTGATGGAATATACCCTATAATCGGGTATACTCCGTAGCCGAGTGGTCAGGAGCGGGAGTGCAGTAGCACACTCTCTTTAAGTAGACTGGGGTTCAAGCCCCTGACTGCTGAATACGGTTTATCTGCCAACCCGCACTGGACCAGCATGGTAGATTTATGGTCCATTTCCCTCAATATGAATTGTTGAGGAGGCTTCCATCCTGCAGTGGGTTGATAATGGCTGCACTTTACCTTTTTTTTACCCTATAATCTTAATGGAGGCGGCAAGTGAGTGCATTGAACCATTGAGGCTAATTATGCGAGCATCATTAGACTCTGGGGAGATTCCCTTGGATTGCAAAAGTGCCAATGTATCTCCCATACATAAGGGTGGCTCTAACAGTGAAGTGGGAAATTATCGACCTGTCAATCTGACTTCAGTTGTAGGGAAAATCATGGAGGCAATGATCAAAGGTGGAATTCAGGATCATTTGGATTAAACTGAAATTCTCAAGGATACTCAGCATGGTTTTGTAAAGGGAAAATCATGTTTAACAAATCTGGTTCGCTATTTTGAAAGGGTCACTCATGAGCTGGATTTAGGGAATAATTTCGACATTGTTTATTTAGATTTCAGCAAAGCTTTTGACTCAGTCCACATGTGCAGTTGCTTTATAAGCTGGAACAGGTTGGAATCACTGGGAAAATCCTTAGATGGATAGCAGGATGGCTTTGGGGCAGGAGGTAGAGGGTTGTGATAAATGGCTATTGCTCAGATTGGGTTGATGTAAGAAGTGGGGTTCCCCAAGGATCAGTATTAGGACCACTGTTGTTTTTAATTTTCATAAATGACATCGATGAAGAGATAGAGGGCGTGATGTCTAAATTTGCAGATGATGTTAAAATTGATAGAGTAGTTAATGATCACTGTCAAGCTGAGCTTCTTCAGAGAGACCTAGATACACTTCAGGAATGGTCAGAAAAATGACAGCTATGCTTTAATCCAACAAAGTGTAAGGTATTACACCTGGGAAACAGTAATCCCAAAATAACTTATTCACTTGGTGGAGTTAAACTAAACCCAGTACTGGAGGAAAGGGACTTGGGTGTTACGATACGGTCAGACATGAAATTCTCTGAGCATTGTAAGAAGGTTGCAGGGAAGGCCCATGGTGTCCTATCAATGATCAATCAAACTTTTGCAAGTAGAGATAGGGACATGATAATCCCATTATATAAGGCTTTTGTTAGACCACACTTGGAATACTGTGTTCAAGTATGGAGACCGCATCTAAAGAAAGACATCGAGCTTCTTGAAAGGGTGCAAAGACGGGTAACTCGCCTGGTGAGATCGGCAAAAGGGCGTCCTTATGAAGAAAGACTTCGAATATGTGGTTGCAGAGTTTGGAAATTAGACACCTTTGGGGTGTTTAAGGCTCTGAGAGGCATCAGTAAAATGAATGAGGACGAAATTTTCAAGATCATAAATGATTCTAAAACTAGGGGGCATAAATTCAAGTTACAGGTGGAAATGTTTAGATTGGACTGCAGGAAGTTTTATTTTAGCCAGCGAGTTATAAATTACTGAAGTAAGTTGCCTACATGGGTGGTAGAGGCTGACAGTTTGGGGAAATTCAAAGGTCATCTGGATAGTACCTTCCGGTCAGGGAAGTGCATAGGATGATAGGTTTAATTTTCTTTCCTTTTATTTATTTATTTATTATTATTATTTTTTTTTTTTTATCATTGTTTTATTCGGGTTTTTTTTTTTTTTTTTTCTGGCTGGAGCAGCATAAGCCATGAGCTTCTTGCACCATGCGGCCGATACTAATACTAATATGACCAATAATGATAAAAATAAGCAAAGAAGTCTTTGCTGCTTTTCTTCACATTCTTTGCCAGATGGAGACATCTTGAAATCTGCCTTAGCTTGCCTAATCTCTTTTGCAACTTGATTACAGACTAGTTCATATCTACTATAGGCATCTGTATCACCTGAAAATTTTTATGAATCCCATGCATTTTTCTTCATTGCCACAATTCTCATCAGTTCATCTAACATCCGTTTTGGTCTAAGCCTTGAACAATATCCCTTAGTTGGTAGAAAAAGCCTATTTGTTTCTATGATTGCATCCCTGAATGCTTCCCATTTAGAATTTGCTGTTAATAACTTCATCATTTAGTCCCACTGATATAATTTAAAAACTGATTCCTTTTTAGTCACTATTACAAAAGCCTTCCCCTCACCCTTGACAGTAGTTCAGCTTTAAGTAAATCTCACATCAATACACTATGAACACTACCACCTAGTGAGCTTTTTATCTGCAGATTATTAATGCATATTGGCTGCCAGGTGTCACTTGGTGAAGAAAGCCGATTGTATTTTACAAATAGATTAAATAGGCTTAGTAGCGTTCATTAGCTTATTTTTTCAAATTTAGCTAGTGATTTTTTTAAGTTACAACTCGCTGCTCCTACAGCCACAGAGTAGTAAGATATTGCTAGTCTGTGCCTACAGCTATTGTAACGGTGTTTTATGCGGGAATATTGTAGCTCAGAAGAATAGCAAGATTTAAATTGTAATAATTAAGTATTTTGAAGGGCTTAATCACCTCTTGGGCATATATCTTTGTATTTTTTGATTAGTTAACATATTTGTGTTTTACAAATAGATTAAATAGGCTTAGTAGCATTCGTTAGCGTATTTTTTAAAATTTAGTTAGTGACTTTGTAAGTTACAACTCGCTGCTCTTACTGCTATCGTATTGGTGTTTTGGCTGTAATATCATAGTGTAGAAGATTAGTAGGGTTTAATTGTAATAAATAAGTATTTTCAAGGTTTTAATCACTTTTTGGGCATATATATTTTGTATTTAACTAAGGATAAAACTAATTTAGCATTGTGATCGTTATGGTATAGCATAACTTGATAACGTATATCTCGAATTTGATAGCTAATGTATAACGTAAAACTATATAGCTGAATACATATTTACTGCATTAACTTAGTATATTATAGTATAGTGTAGTAAATTAAATCAATTAAATTTATTAACCTTATTAATTTTCATTGTTAATTAATTAAATTGTATTTAAACAGAAATCATGCCCCAGACTGAAGCTGCAATGCAACGTGCACAAAGTGGCGGGAGTGCTGTGGCTCGTGGGAGAGCCGCATGGGGGGACAATTCTCCAATCTATCACAGCCTAAAGAAATGTGCAACTTGTGATATGTTTGCAGATCTTTCTGGCACGGTACAGTGATATGTTGAAAAAATGTTGCGAGTTAGAGTTAAATTTGAAAGTGTCTGCAAATCTGCCTGACATGATAGGAGGGATTATATGACGAAAGCCTTGTCAATCAATTTGGCCCTGGAGAGACTGTGCAAAGCTCATGGGGTAGAATTTTTCTCAGCACGATCTGTGCATGTTAACAGGAAAGATTGTTTCTACAGGGATGGGATACACTTAAATTGAAAGGGTGCAAGAATATTTGCTGATGCTATTGAGGCAGTGTTAGGTGGGTCAGAAAACTGCTTCTATTAGAATGAGCAGCAGCCTGCAAAGCGAGATACTGGGGATTTCAAGGGCTGCTGGGGGATCATCATGAAACAAATAAATATATGGGGTGAGTTAGGGTAACTAAGAGTAAGAATAGGTGTATGTATACTTTCACGTACACCAATGCTAGGAGTATAGTAAATAAATTTGATGAATTTGAAGTACTGGTCAAGACACCAAGATATTGTTGGGCTATCAGAGACGTGGTGCCACACAGATATAAGCAGTGCAGAATTGGAATTTGGGGAATACAATGTGTACAGAAAGGATAGACAGGAAGGGAGGAGGGGTTATGCTGTTAGTTAAGAAACATAAAATCTAAGGAAGTGCATCCAGTTGACATTGGTGGACAATGCAATGTTGAGTCAGTGTGGTGTGACATAAGCACTGGGAAAGGGAAAATGAGAGTAGTTGTGTGTTATAGGCCTAATGAATCTGCTGAGTATAATGAGCAATTGTGCAGAGAAATAGTTGGCCAGTAAATCAGATTGTGTTCTGATGGGGTATTTTAGCTTCCCAGATATTGACTGGAACTTGTGAGTTGGTTACTTGCACACCAGCAACACTTTTGTGGATTTATTAGATGACTATTTTCTTCAGTAACATGTCCGAGAGGCATCCAGAGCGACTAATACTCTTGATCTCATTATCAGCAGTGATTTTTTTTTATGCATTAAGAATATGCAGATAAAGGAACTACTGGGTGACAGTGATCACAATGTACTGATGTGGGAATTACTTAAAGATGTAACTACCATTAAGGCTAAAGGAAAGGGTTATTGCTTTCATAAAGGTGACTGCAGTGGTCTCAGACAGTTTTTAAATTCTATACAGTGGGATCAACTGATGATGTTACCAATGGTGAAATCTAAATGGGAGGCCTTCAGGGACTTAATCTTGGAGGGTACTAGGCTTTTCATACCAATTAAGAAACACTGTTCAAAGTTTAGGCCTAAATCGATATCAGATGAATTAATTCTTCAAACAGGCCTCTGGGGTTGGGTAAATTCAAATTGTGGTTTTAAAATATTTCTCACCAACCAATAATAAAATAAAATAAAACACAGAAACTAGAATTTTGAAAACTGTTTACTACTATATATTTAAAATACAACTAAAAAGGATAAAATACATAATATATATATATATATACACACACATAGAATAAAATACATTAAAATACCGGGTTAAAAGTGATAAAACCGAATGTAGTTTTCGAAAGCTCCTGCCTTCTTCCTCAGCGGTAGCTTCCTTGTACTGCGGTGCATCTTAAGTGCTAGCAGGTTTATGGTCTAAATCACGTGTTTATCGCCATGTGTTCTCCTATGTACTGGGACCAGAAGCGGCTCAGGAGCGCGTCATACGGAATCATTCATCCCTTCTGAGGATCATAGCCTCAAAGAGGGGATGAATCCGCAAACCTTTGTCTCTGTTAATGTTCTCTGTTGAATTAATCTGCAAACTCTTGAGCCACTTGCAATCCCAGAATTGATCAGATGAATTAATGTGGCTCGTGGCAGAAAAGAAAAATGCATGGGATGCATATAAATTATCAGGTGACACAAAAGCCTATGGAAGATATAAGCTTGTCTGTAATCAAGTCACAAAGGAGATTAGGCAAGCAAAGGCAGATTACAAGACATCTTTGGCAAAGGATGCAAAGAAAAACAGCAAAGAATTCTTTACTTATGTAAACTCTAGAAGGAAAGGGATGAATCAGATTGGTTCACTTAACATAGATGGTTTGATTATTGATGATCATGCTCGGGTAGCTGATAAACAGAACGAGTATTTTGCATCTACATTCACACATGAGGAGTTATTCAAAGAGGGGAATGCCAGAAGTTTATCAAACTCTAACAGGGTGCTACATGATTTTGTAATAACTGAGAGCAAAGTGGAGGAGAAATTGTTGAAGTTAAACATAAGGAAGGCACCTAGGGTGGATGAAATCTATCCAGTTAAAGGAGGCAGCAAAGGAAGTAAGCAAACCCTTAGCCATAATTATGAAAGCTTCCTTGGACCCTTGGGAGGTCCCCATGGACTGGAGATGTGCAAACGTGTCACCAATTCACAAATGGTGCGGGGATCAAAGGGTGACACAAGTAATTATAGATCTGTTAATTTGATTTCTGTTCCAGGGAAAATAATGGAGTCACTGGTTAAGGAAGGGAGAAGACAGAGTGGTTATCACTGGATACTGCTGTTCGTGGGCTAATGTTATTAGTGGAGTCCCCAGGATTCAGTGTTGGGCCCATCTTTGTTTTTGGATTTATCAATGATATTGATGATGGTATATCAGGGTTAATGTATAAATTTGCAGATGATACGAAGGTTGGCAGGTTTGTTAATGACAGTAATGATAGTACGCTACTGCAACAGGATCTGGAAAAGTTCACAGATGGGCTGAAAGGTGGCAGCTGAAGTTTAACATTGACAAATGTAAAGTACTGCATATGGGTAGCAGTAACCCCAGAGTATCATATCAACTGGGTGGTACTACACTCAAGGTAGTGGAGAATGAAAACGATCTGTGGGTAATTGTGCAGTCAGATAAGTCAGATACGAAGTTTTCTAAACAGTGCAAAAAGGTTGAAAGAGTAAGTCATGGTGTCTTGTCAGTGATATACAGGAATTTTTCTAGCAGGGATAAGGGGCAATTGTCCCCTTGTATAAGACAATGGTCAGGCAACACCTTGAGTACTGTATACAGGTCTGGTGGCTTCATTTTAGGGAGGATGTAGAGCTGCTGGAATGAGTACAGAGAAGGGAAACGAGATTGCTAAGTAGAACAAAAGGTTGGTGTTACCAAGAAAGGCTTTAGTTTGTAAATTGCAGCTTCTGGAGACTAGGCATGTGTGAGATGATCTAATTGAGGTGTATAATGCCTTGAATGGATTGAGCAGGCTCAGTGCTAATGGGATTCTTCCTCTTGCTCAGATTACTCACCTGAGGCGGAATAAATTCAAATTGAGGAACAGATGTGTGGCAGTTCGAATTGTAGAACAGATGTGTGGAAATTCACTTAGCCAGTGGGTAGTTGATAGTTGGAACAAACTTCCATCTGTCGTAATGGGTTGTTGTTGTTATTTGGTTTTTAGGAGCATTAGCAACTAAGGCCATATTGCTCCGGGAATATGTGGTGGTCATTCCCTGACCTTTCCGCATCCTCCGTATTTGGTGGTGACGGGCTCGAACCCCGGTCTGATCAAGAAGCGTGTGCTACGCACTGCTGCTCCTTCCCATCTGGCTTCGGAGGCGCTGTCATAGTGGAAGTCAGCAACTTAAGTTCAAGGCAGAACTAGACAAACATTTGGAGTGAATGTATAAGTAAAATGGTTTTTTTTTTTTTTTTTTTGCTGTTGCTAATTAAGCTTTCTTTCTTGCATCTTATGCCCTACTAATGATAATAACTTCATCATTTGCTCCCACTGATAGAATTTAAAAACGATTCTTTTTAGTCACCATTGTTAACAGGAGAGACCTTCTGCAGGGATGGAATACACTTAAATAGAAAGGGTGCAAGAATATTTGCTGATGCAGTGTTAGGTGGGTCGGAAAACTGCTAGCTTGGGTGATAAAAGGACTAATAGATTAACAGTAGCCACTGGCAGAGGTGAAAGTGATTCTTGCACTGCTTCTATTGGAGGTGCCTCCGTAGCCAGGTGGGCAGGAGCAGCAGTACGTAGCACACCCTTCTTGATTAGACTGGGATTCGAGCCTGTGACCACCAAATACGGAGGATGCAGAAAGGTCAGGGAATGACCACCGCATATCCAAGGAGCAATATGGCCTTAGTTGCTAATGCTCCTAAAACCAAAAAACAACAGCTTCTATTGGAATGAGCAGCAGCCTGGAAAACAAGATGCAGGGTATTTCATAGACTGCTAGGAGTCATTGCGGTACAAGTATACACATGGGTTGTGTTAGGGTAGCTTAGAATAGGAACAGGTGCATGTATACTTGCGTGTACACCAATGCTAGGAGTTTGGTAAATAAATTTGATGAATTTGAGGTATTGAGGTATCAAAACATCAAACGCAGATATTGTTGGGATATCAGAGATGTGGTGTCACACAGATATAAGGAATGCAGAACTGGAATTTGGGGAGTACAATGTGTACAGAAAGGATAGGAAGGGAGAGGAGGGGTTATGCTATTAGTTAAGAAACGCATAAAATCCAAGGAAGTGAAGCCAGTCGACATTGCTCGACAGTGCAGTGCCAAGTCAGTTTGGTGTGACACAAGCATTGGGAGATGAAAATTGAGAGTAGGAGTGTGTTATAGGCTTAATGACTCTGAGGAGTATAATAAGAAACTGTACAGGGAAATAGAATGGGCCAGTATATCAGAGAGTCTTATAATTTGGGATTTTAATTTCTCAGATATTGACTGGAATTTGTGGTTGGTCACTCACACACTAGCAAGGCTTTTGTGGATTATTGGATGATTGTTTTCTGCATCAGCATGTTCGGGAGGCAACTAGAGGGAGTAATTCTCTTGATTTGATTATCAGTAGTGATTCTTCATGCATTAAGAATCTGCAGATAAAGGAACCACTAGGTGGCAGTGATCACAGTGTGCTGAAGGGGATTTGCTCAAGGAGGTAACTACCATTCAGGGCTAAAGGGAAGGGTTTTTGCTTTTGTAAAAGCAACTACGATGGTCTGAGACTGTATTTAAATTCTACACAGTGGGACCAACTGATGATGTTACCAGCAGCAAATTCAAAATGTGAAGCATTCAAAGAATTTATCTTGGAAGCTAATAGGCTTTACATACCAACTAAGAAATATTGTTCAAGGTTTAGGCCTAAATGGATGTCAGATGAACTAATGAGACATATGGCAGAGAAGAAAAATGCATGGGATACATATAAATCAATGGGTGACATGGAAGCCTATGATAGATATAAGCTGGTCTTTAACCAAGTCACAAGGGAGGTTTGGCAGGCAAAGGCAGATTATGAGAAATCCTTGGCAAAGGATGCAAAGAAAAACAGAAAAGAATTCTTTACCTATGTAAACTGTAGAAGGAAAGGGATGAATCAGATTGGTCCACTAGATATTGATGGTTCAACTGTTGATGATCCTGCTCAGGTGGATCATCAACAGAACAAACTAAACGAGTATTTTGCATCTATATTCACACATGAAGAGTTATTCAGGAAGGGGAATGCCAGAGGTGAAGTAAACTCTGGTAGTGAGCTAGATGATTTTGTAATAACTGAGAGGAAAGTGGAGGAGAAATTTGTGGAGGATAAACATAAAAAAGACACCCGGGGTTGATGGGATCTATCCAGTTATATTAAAGGAGGCAGCAAAGGAAGTAAGCAAACCCTTAGCCATAATTATGAGAGCTTCTTTGGACTCAGAGGAGGTACCCATAGACTGGATGTTCAAATGTGACCCCCGTTTCACAAAGGAGGATCAAAGGCTGACACAAGTAATTATAGACCTGTGAGTTTAACTTCTGTTCCAGGAAAATTAATGGAGGCACTGGTTAAATAAGCACTGCAGGATCATCTAGACAATACTTCAGTTATGGCTCGGACACAGCATGGTTTTGTTAAGGGAAAGTCTAGTGGACCAATCTGATTCATCCCTTTCCTTCTAGAGTTTACATAGGTAAAGAATTCTTTTCTGTTTTTCTTTGCATCCTTTGCCAAGGATTTCTCATAATCTGCCTTTGCCTGCCTAACCTCCCTTGTGACTTGGTTAAAGACCAGCTTATATCTATCATAGGCTTCCATGTCACCCATTGATTTATATGTATCCCATGCATTTTTCTTCTCTGCCATATGTCTCATTAGTTCATCTGACATCCATTTAGGCCTAAAGTATTGGGTCTCAGTATTGGGTCCATTATTGTTTTCTGTATTTATAAATGATATTGATGATGGTATATCAAGCTTAATGTCCAAGTTTGCAGACGATATGAAGGTTGGCAGGGTTTTCAAGGACACTACTGACACTATGCTACTGCAACAGGATCTGGAAAGGTTGAGCAGATGGGCTGAGAGGTGGCAAATGAAGTTTAACATTGACAAATGTAAAGTACTACATATGGGAAACAGCAACCCCAGAGCAACGTATAAACTCTGTAGTACTACACTGACAGTGGTAGAGAATGAAAGGGACCTGGGGGTGGTTGTGCAGGCAGATATGAATTTTTCTGAGCAGTGCAGACGGGCTGCAAGAGTAGCTCATGGTGTATTGTCGATGATATATAGGAATTTTTCTAGCAGGGATAAGGAGGTGATTATTCCCTTGTATAAGGCAATGGCAGACCACACCTAGAGTACTGTATACAGGTCTGGAGGCCTCATTTCAAGAAGGATGTAGAGATGCTGGAACGAGTACAGAGAAGGGCAACAAGATTAGTGAATGGAACAAAGGGGTGCTCTTACGAAGAAAGGCTTAAGTTTTGCAAATTACAGTGTATGGAGACTAGGCACCGGCGAGGTGATCTGATAGAGGTGTATGAAGCCTTGAATGGTTTGAGCATGCTCAATGCTGTTGGGATTCTTCCTCTTGCTCAGAATAATCACCTGAGAGGGCATAAATTCAAATTGAGAAAAGACAGATTTAGGATAGACGTGAGGAAATTTGCCTTTAGCCAGCAGGTGGTTGGTTGGTGGAATAGACTTCCATCCCTTGTCGTGGAAGTTGATAGCCTAAATGAGTTTAAGGCTCAGCTGGACAGGTATTTCGAACGAACAGAGGGGTGAAGTGGAAGTGGTTATTTTTTATTTATTTATTTATTAATTTTTTTTTTTTTTTTTTTTTTTTTTTTTGGGCTGATGCTGCATAAGCTTGCTTTCTTGCATCAAATGCCTCTACTAATGCTAAGGCTAATGCTAAACGAGTATTTTGCATCTATATTCACACATGAAGAGTTATTCAGGATGGGGAATGCCAGAGGTGAAGTAAACTCTGGCAGTGAGCTAGATGATTTTGTAATAACTGAGAGGAAAGTGGAGGAGAAATTGTTTAGGGTAAACATAAAAAAGACACCCGGAGTGGATGGGATCTATCCAGTTATATTAAAGGAGGCAGCAAAGGAAGTAAGCAAACCCTTAGCAATAATTATGAGAGCTTCTTTGGACTCAGAGGAGGTACCCATAGACTGGATGTGCAAATGTGACCCCCAATTCACAAAGGAGGATCAAAGGCTGACACAAGTAATTATAGACCTGTGAGTTTAACTTCTGTTCCAGGAAAATTAATGGAGGCACTGGTTAAATAAGCACTGCAGGACCATCTAGACAATACTTCAGTTATAGCTTGGACACAGCATGGTTTTGTTAAGGGAAAGTTTTGCCTGACCAATTTGATTGGATACTATGATGCAGTCACAAAACAACTGGATGCAGGGAATAACTTTGATATTGGGGTTAGCAAGATATCCAGAGGAGCTAGGATCAGTTGTCAGACTGAGATTAATGGCTGTCCTGTTGAATATCTGTGGGTGTCCTTATAGTAAGATGGAACTCCCTTTCAGTAGAGAGATCTTGTGCATATTTAGTAAATGCTTGGTAATAGTCCTCTTCATTTATGAACAGATGGGCGAGGCCATGGAGCAGGTCAAGAATCGTGGCAATGAACACACTGTTGGAGGTCTTCGTATAATGGGCCGGAGTAGAGGAGATGGGTCCAATCTTCAGGTTATCTGCTTATACAGAAGGGATAATTAATAATGGCTGGTGATCAAGAAGGTGGCATGGGAGGATCAGTTTTTGGAAAGGTTTGAGCAAATTTTGGCATGATTTTTTTATTAATGAGGCCTTTTTCAGATTCTATCCATCTAATTTGCCAGATATGAACAAGTATTGCTGTGAAGAGCTTCTTTTCTTGTTTAATATCATTTGCTGGATTTATGGTGTGGTCGAGGATGGTTGCAGAGAGACCTCTGGACAAATAGTAGTGCAGACCCTGCTGGGTCATCTCTAGGTTGAGGGTGAGGACTCCCACAAAAACCTGGAGGGCTGGGTTGCTGACTGTATGACAGGTCCTGGTAATTGTTAGGAGAATAGAAAGGGCTGAATTTATGCAAGTTTTCATTTGTTGTTGACTTTAAACCACACACCAGCATCATATGTGATGGTAGGAATGAATAGAGCTTTATAAAGTAGAATGAGAGAATACCCGTTCAAACCTCAGTTCAGACCTACTAATGCAATCAATTATTGAAGTATAGTTCCTGATTTTTCTGTGAAGATGAGTGAAAATTGAGTTTACTGTCCAGGACTATTCCCAGATGTCTTAATTCTCTTACCAGTTTGATGGTTTGTTCAGAGATCTTAATCAACAGAGGCCATCAGGTATAAAGGGTATATACTATATATAGTATTGATTTTGTTTTTTCTGGTGAAATCTTGAGAATAAGATCAAGATCATCGGCGTAGTCTTCTGTGTGTTGATGAATCCTTGGTCCAGGTTAAGTAGTTGCTGATGATGCAGTGCAGTTGCTGTGGAACATCTAAGACAAACAGCAGTTGCTGTGGAACGTCTAAGATGATGTTCCACAGGAATGGGCCAAGGACAGAGTCCTGTGGATTGGATGAGAGAGAGAGAGAGAGAGAGAGAGAGAGAGAGAGAGAGAGAGAGAGAGAGAGAGAGAGAGAGATTGGTAAGTTTATGAGATCATTATTTTCCTCTTTGACAGGTAGTCCTGATGCAGTTGTAGAGATTTTTTGGGTTGTAAGCCTATCAGAGTCTGCAGAGAACACTGGGCCACCAGAGCACATCCAAGGTCTCAGAATCAACATCAAAATGGATGGCGATTACAAGAAAATATTTGTGGATGGTTAGAAGTGGCAGGCAGTTATTTGTTGTAGGACATATACAGTGCAACAGCCCAGCCAGAAACTGTACTGCCTGTTGGACTGCAAGCCAGTTTTGCTGTAGGGTAGCAAGTCTTTTGAGTAGAAGATGCTCGAAAAGTTTGCTCAGTACTGGGAGGAGTGCAATCAGACAGTATGATCATGTCTGGTCCAATGATTTTGAGGGAGTTCTGAGTACCAGGTGGATGTTCCATTCATTCAATGGAATTTAATAGAATTCAATATTCTGTTCAATTACATTCAGCAGGAAAGACACCAGAGGCAAGGCAGTGGTTGTAGAGATTCAGAAGGAAATGGGGATTTATCTGTGCCACCATCTTGATAAATGCGCACTTTTTTTTTTTCCTTTTTATTTTTTATTTATTATACTAGGCATTCCCTGCCCTGAACTGGCATCCCCACCATATCATACAATACCTTACTCAGAGACAGATACATCAATCCACTTATACAATATACATAAATACATATACCTAGCAGAAAAAGCCCAAATCAAATCTTAGGGAATATTCTGACAAATACTTTACCATGGCCAAATTAAAGCGTCTTTTGACGCTGATGGTGAATGTAGCAAGCCAAAGCATGCTACATTCACCATCAGAGTCAAAACAAATCATGGATCCATTTCACATCATCTATTACCCCAAATGACCAGCATTAAGGTGGTCTGGGAAAACAGAACCTGGAAAATGAAGAGAAAATACACATCTCATCCTTCATTGAACATAGTGTAATAGATGCACTATTGCAGAGATAAGTGCAATAGCTAATTCTCTTGGGAAAACAATTTGTGACATCTGTGCAATATTATCATATTCCCAGAGTTTCTGGACTTGAAACAGAAAACTGAGAGTAAAATAAGGTTAACTCATACTGAGGCAAGTGCTGTTTGGCCAGATGGCATCCAATATGAAATAATTAAGCACCTCTCACCAAAATCAATGGATCAGTTGTTCGTTCTTTCTGTATAGCAGAATTTTTCTTGAAGAGCAATTTCCAGATGCCTGGTGCAAGGCAACTATTCTTACTTTTGCAATACCAGGAAGGGATCCTAAAATTCCTACCAACAATTGACCTGTCATTTGGCTAGCTGTTTATACAAAATCCTGGAGAGAATGGTCAGTGTTCATCTTATGTGGTATTTAATTTAGGATAAAATGACCTCCTCCCCAGCATTCAGTGCAGTTTTCAAAGAAACAGGTCCACTCTGGATCATTTAATCAGACTGGAAACACCTATCCAGGATGATTTCCTAAAATGAGAATATCTGGTATTCTTTGATATGAGAAAAGTGTATGATACAACTTGGATATTTGGCATTTTAAAAGACCTATATAGCCTTGGTCTTTTCAAGTTTGATCCACATTCTCTGATTCCTTTTGCCAAGAGCAGGGAGTATTGCATGGATCAGTTTTAAGTGTTATGCTTTTTACCATGAAAGTAAATTCCATGACAGACAAATATCTTCAAACTGTAAACTGTGTCCTCTAAGTTGATGACTTGAGCTTATTTTCTCAGTCATGCAACATGAGTGTTATTGAAAGACAGCTGCAACAAGACATTGATCACCTCCTGGGCACTGACTAATGATTCAGGTTCTTGCTGCAAAAGTCCATTTGCATTCATTTTTGTCATAAGTGCAGTCCTTATCCTGAATTGAGGCTTGGACAAAATGCTGTTTCAGTAGTAATAGACACAAAATTCTTGGAACTCTTATTTAATAAAAAGTCGACTTTTCTTGAAAATATCTGTAAACTCCATGAAAAGTGCATGAGATTCTTGAATATTCTGTGTGCTCTTTCCTCTACTTCTTGGGAGTGCTCACTGATACACCTTACTTTGCATCTACTGTGCACTTTTGAATTCGAATTTGACGTCCACTTCTGCTTCTAGGCACATTGAGATTAGGGGAAATGATTTGGATGATACTGCAGCCAAATTAAAAATTCACATGAATAATCAGGCCTGTCACCCCCATACAAACTACAAGCAAATAATAAACAACAGTATATACTCCCAGTGGCACGATTAATGAATGGACAGACAACAAATAAATTATATCAGGTAAAAAAGCCTGTAACTGAAATGGCAGTCTAGTCTGTGTAGAAATCATATAGAGGGAAGTTGTTCTTGCTTGACTCTGCATAGGACACATTCTTTCCTGCCTGAGGGCTGATGGCCCTCTTATGTGCAAGTCTTGTCACAGCCATTTTAAACCATAAAACATATTTTAACTGACACTGATAATTTTACTAGTGTACAAAATATATGTTTTACCAGTTTTAACCATCTAATTGGGCTATACACTCAGTCAGATTGTAACAGTGACCACATGTCAGATGTTTTTAAATTTTTACAAATATAATATCAAGCATTTAGTTTTAGTCTGTGTACTGCATTTTACTCTGTTTTATATTTGTATATATTATTTGATGGGTAACCTTTCTGAAAGATTACTGAAAACCTTTTAATACATTTTATGGTTTGATCATGTGCACTATAGCCTTAGCCACTTTTGCACCAGTAAAACAAATCAAATCAAATCTTTGACATGAAAAAAGCTCTACACAACTTGGTAGTATGGTGTTTAAAAGACTTCTCTATTTATCTGGTCTTAGAGGTAATTGTCCTCTAATATATTTTTATCAAAACAACTCTTCCAAGTTCATGTTATATCCAGTTTATCTTGAATTTTTTTTTGTGAAGAGGAAGGAGAGTTCTCCAAGGCCCTGTTGTCAGTTTTTCTCTTTTTGCAGACGTAAACTCTATTACAGAACAGCTTCCTCCATCAGTAAATAGTCCTCTTTATGTGGACAATTTTAATATTTTTGTGACTCCTGCAACATGAGAGTTATTGAACAACTGTGACAAACTAGAACTACCTTAGTTTCCTAATCTTTGGCCAGTGGAATGAAATGCAATTCCTGTGGTAGCAGAAACAAAATTTCTGAGTCTCATCTTTGATAAAAAGTTGACTTTCCTCCAACATATCTGTCAGCTTGATAAAATGCACAAGCGGTCGAAACATGCTTAGTGTCATTTGTCCAATTATTGGGAAGCAGATAGAAGCACATTATTGTCCCTTTATCAAGTACTTCTCCAGTCAAAACTTGATTGTGATTCCCAAGTCTATTTCTCTGTTATAAGTTCCGTTCTTCAATGGCTCGATCCATTCCACTACAGAGCCATCCAGATTGCCACTGGGGCATTTCATACTTCGCCCATCCAAAGTCATTATGTGGAAGCTAATGAACCACTGTTGATACATCAACATCAACATACTCAGAACTGCCAATCATCCCTTTGGTATCAGGGTCCAAGAGCTAGTTCAAGATATAAACTTTACATTGTATAATATATCGCTGTCAACTAAGCAAATCCTTCCACCTTGGAATATGTGACTTTCATCTTGTGATTTTCCTCTTAGGAACTGGCTGAAAGTTGATACATCTCCACATATATATCGACAACTCTTTGCAGCATACTGAGCTAAATATCCTGATCAATGGAGCTTGAAGTCTGAAGTGCACGTAGGACCTGCTTGTGTTTTCCCAAGCTAGACTATCTATGATCGGATTCCATATGAATGTAGTATATACACTGCAGAGTTACATACAATAGAACTGCCATTGGATCATATAAAATCCTACCAGTATTAAATGTGCATTCTTTATACTGACTCTCTAAGCATATTGCAGGCATTATCAGAGATGAGAAGCACTCCTCATCTGGCTGTCTTGGATACATCAAATGCTACACTCTCTTTCAGAGTTAAACTTTGATATTCACTTTTGCTGGATCCCTAGCCATGTTGCTATCATAGGCAATGACTTGGCTGATACTACAACCAAATGAGCAATGCCACAGAATCACATCCTTTTTCCTCTGTACAGACTACAAGCATTTAATTCACAACAAACTATATATATAATGGCAAGAATCATGGGAACACCACCAACAAGTTGAACCAAATGAAACCTGTAATTATGCATTGACAGTCTAGTCAGCACAATATTCGCCAGGAGAAAGTAGTTCTTGCTCAGCTCTGCTTTGGCAATTATTGCCTGATGCATTCCTATCTGCTGAGGGCTAATGATCCTCCCATGTATAGATATTGTGATGCCATTTTTAACAATTCAGAACATTTTAATCAAATGTACATCTTTTAGTAATGAACACTCAGTTTTACCCATCTGGCTCAGCCAGATGGATAAAACTGATACATTCAGCCCAATTTTTTGAGACTATGATGGTGTGACAGATATAATCAAATTTTTTATTTACTCAATTACTTATACACATTATTTCATTGTATTTACTTACTTGAATAATTTTATTTGGAGTGTTTTATTGTTTTATATGATATATTTTATAAATATTAATTAGTTATACTATTTTATATTTATATTTTATACCTTTTTGACTTGACACGCTATAGCCATAGATGATGATGTGCCGTAAAACCCTTAAACAACCAACCTTCATTATATATGCCATTCTGTGTTGTAATAGCCATGTATATATATAAAATGGTAGCAATATAGAATGTGAACATACATTTTCAAGTACCTTTTTTGGGTTCTGGTCAACAACCAAATTCCTTTAGCCCCATCCTTTTCAGATTCTACTTCTTGCAATTCCTTATTTCCAAAGATAAAATCAAAGCTCAAAAGAAAGATTTCACAATATCTTGGAGATTTATAAAAACTTGCAGGAGATATTTGGCAGCATTACAGAAGTGACAATCAGTGGGCTCGCTGTATTGCCCCAAGGGCAATACTTTGAAAGGGAATATAATCCAAAATTAGTTAAGGTAAGTTGATTTGAATGTTTTTAAATACATTTTCATAACTTTTGGGTAGCATCTTGCACGGTATAACTACATTTGTACTTAATTAAATCATATCAGTATAGCTGTAATCACTTTAAAATGTAAATTGTTTCCAGTTATTAAAAATTGTTTTTTGTCCCCAGACAATCGGCATGCGGTTCTTTCCCCATCCTCTTATTCAAACTGATGCTGTTCTCAGCCTTGACGAGGATGTTGTTCTTTCTGCTGAAGAGGTAAAATGCTAAAATAGCTTATATAAATATTTAGGAAGCTGCCTTTATCTCTCGTTTTACAGAAACCTAGTAGAACATATCTAAGGAACATGTATTGATACAATCATATTAAAACATGCAATGTACTATAAATATATTGGAAAATATGAAACTTTATGATTTCTAACTTTTATAAGTATTGTAAAATAAAACACAGTAACATTATCATGAATGCTGTAGATACTCAGTGAATTGAATATTGATAAGTCTGTTTTCTCAATATTAAACTCTGTCTCCTCTTAAAACCATTATGCGAATAATGCTTTAAAATTCTTCTTAACTCAAACTGTATTTAACACTGTTCTCAGTAACTCAGTTTTTTGTCTTTTATTTCTGTAAAACAAAGTCAGCACAAAATATTTGTGTGTGGGCTAAATCTAAGCAGAAGTGGGTAGGGAGCACATTAGCAGTTCATTAATTACCTCAATTCACAAGCTATTCACATTCTCTCTCTCTCTCTCTCTCTCTCTCTCTCTCTCTCTCTCTCTCTCTCTCTCTCTCTCTCTCTCTCTCTCTCTCTCTCTCTCTCTGAACAACTTTGATATGCATAATCACTTGATCTTCTTCCCGTAAGTCTGACATGAAATGTATCTATTGCTGCAGTAATTCTGCTTCTTAAAATGAACTGTTTTGAAAGTTCCCAAATGTTAAGTTAAGATCAAAGTCAGAGTATGGTATACGTACAAGAGAAGGTCACAGTTTCGTCATGTGAATATGCATAATGAGCACTGCTGGAACATTTTCTATTCAGCTTGCTTTGATTTTATTTTTAAATACAGGTAACCCTCGTATAACACTGTAGTTTGGTTCCTACAAAATCTCGTGTAATGCGAAACAGTGTTATACAGGACTAAAAATCAGTACAAAATAGGGGAGCCGACCGGGCTAGCCGAGTGGGTAAAGTACCTGCCCGGCAACCCAAAGGTCGCGGGTTCGATTCCCGCCTCGGGCTTGGATCAAAGTACTGCAAAAACCTGGGAGGTGCAATATGGCCACAGAAGCCGATGCGCCAACAACTACCAAATCAAAAAAAAAAAAAAAAAAAAAACAAAATAGGGGAGGGGCATTCCAAAAGCTGACAAAAATACGCCTTTTTTTTTTTTTATAACTATTGGAAACTTAATATTTATAGTAGTAATTTAAATAGTAATTGAACGAATGTCTTACCTTACAAACTGTCATACTTATATGTCAGAAAATGTACATTCATTTTATTTTCTTCCTCTTCATAGCTGCTAAGCGCAATCTCTTCTGCAGCATCTGGACTTTGTGTACCTTCTGCTCATTTTAAAAGTGACAAAGTGCACTCTTCGAAGTAACAATTATTTTTTATGGTCTCAAACAAGCACAAGTTCAATAGCACCCAGGGATCTCTTGTTCTCCCAACAAAATACAGTGAACCCCTGCTTTAAATGATATGTGAAAATCTGAAGAATATTTTCCAGTTAGCAAAATAAAAATAAATTTACACTTGCATACGTAGCTTAATTAACACATACTGTAATATGTACATACTAATTGATATTTCTGTTCACTGAATTTTTTTTTTTTTTTTTTTGTTGTTGTAAAATTTGAAACAGTAAAAATGATAAGCAATTAACAACAAAGAACAAGGCACGCACAAGTTGCAACAAACACGATGTGGTGTAATGAGTTTCTGAAAATTTATTTATCTTTTTTTATATGATTGAATATTTCATGGAAGGGGAAACACATTTCACCATAATAGCGTGAAAACCCACAGAATTCCAATTATAAGTACTATAGCAAATGCAAAAAGATCGAGTTTACTAAAAAAGTAAAAAAGTAAAGTGCAGCCATTATCAACCCACTGCAGGATGGAAGCCTCCTCAACAATTCATGCTGAGGGAAATGGACCATAATCTGCCACGCTGGTCCAGTGCGGGTTGGCAGATCAACCGTATTCAGCAGTCAGTGGCTTGAACCCAGGTCTACTCAAAGAGCGTGTGCTACTGCACTCCTGCTCCTGCCCACTCGGCTACGGAGGCCGTTTACTACCCGTTTATAATTGATTACACTAACAGAAAAGACCAATAAACCAGAAACTGCAAATTGTTTTATCGTAGTGACCTCCAGAAATGTGCTTGATTAAAAAAAAATATCATGAAGCCATAACAACTAGTGAGTCAACAGCAGGGATTCACAAAAAGGAATGGAAATGTTGAAAATTACATCTAACATAATAGTAGGATTTTCCCAGCACAAAAGCTCAAAAATATCATCTTCACCAAGATTTCCAGCAATTCTCAAACCATGTTAGAGCAAGACCTTGTTGTAGAAGTACCATGTTGTATGAGGATTGCCACAATTTATCAATCGTGTTAGAGCAAAACCATGTTGTAAAAGTACTTTAGACTTTTACAACTTTGGACCACCTGTAGAGTGCTGAGACGCTCTTCAGAGAGAGTCTCAGCACTCTACAGGTGGCATCAAAGAGCAAACTAAAGACTGTCAACTGCTTATAAAATTAAAGTCATTTCTTATCAGAAAGAAACAAATGAGAAGTGCAGGTTATCTAGATATAGACCAAAGTGTATTAAGCAGTTTTCTCTATGCTAAGAAAATAACTTTTCTTTAACAAATTGCTCAGCCTTTTCATGAATAAGTGTTTCACTTAAAGATCATAATCATGATCAATTTCAGGCAAGTAATGGATGGCTAGTAAATTCCAAAAAAATCCATGATATAGATTTTCTAAATATTTGTAGAAAAAAATTTAAATGTTAGTGTTGAGGTCTGTAATGTAATGAATTCAATCTATAAAGTATGGTTTCTTTTATAAGTATTTGCCTGGACCTTGAAAAGCAATTCTTGGCGTAGCAGCAAGTATAGAAAGAATGTTTAATTCTTTTGGGTAGCACCATGAATAGAACAGAGAAACTTCCCATTATTGTAATTGAAAAATTTTTGAAATCATAAGACTTGCATGACAGCTGAATTTTTTTTGTATATGGCTGCAAAAATTGGATTTCTTCATGGCAGATTTATAAAAATAAATAAAGAAAAATTATTTTTATTTATTGATAATTGCACATCTCACATTATTCCAGTGTTAACTGCTACTTCAGTTAAATTCCTGCACCAAAAACCACATCACAGCTTTAGGCCTTAGACCAGAGAATTATTCAAAATTTTTAAGAAAAGATATTGCATACATAGAAGGGTATCCAGGACACAGAGGATGAGAATGCACTTAGAATCAATTTATTGCAAGTTAGGAGAATAACAAGCAGAATGTAGAATATTGTTGCTGAAAACTTATTTGCAAATGTTTTTAGGTTAACTGGAGTTCCAATAGCAAGTACTGTTACAGAAGATGAGAAGGATGTACATATTCTAGGTGATAGCTGGAATAATGTCATTTCTGCCTTGGGTGTTGAATGTTGATAGTGATATTGAAATTAGTGAAGTATGTTTACCAATGCAAAGATAGTTTCCCCATTTCCAAGAACAAGAGAATGAAAGTAAAGATAATGTAAAGAAGAAGAAATTGACATTCCTGCTTGCCAACTAACTCGGAAGGCAGATATAAGGTGTACATTTATAGATCTTCCTACTGAAATGCAAAATAAATGTTCCTACAATAAATCTTATTGAGGGTGTTGAACAAGGACTGATAAGAAAATGCATGAGACCCTTCTTACTTAATATTTAAATAAAATGAATATATAAATTTAATTTTAGCATTAGTAGAGGCATATGATGCAAGAAAGCAAGCTTATATAGCATCAGCCAAAAAAAAAAAAAAAACTTCCCATTTCACCCATCACTCCAAGGTTTGTCCAGTTCTTCCTTGAATTTATTTCACCCTCAACTTCCACAACGACAGATAGAAGTTTGTTCCAGTAATCAACTACCGGCTGGCTAAGCCGACCGGTCTAGCCGGGTGGGTAAAGGGTCTCCCTGGCAACCCAAAGGTCGTGGGTTCGAATCCCGCCTCGGGCTTGAATCAGAGTACTGCAAAAACCTTGGGAGGTGCATTATGGCCACAGAAGCCAATGCGCCAACAGCTAACTAAAAACAAACAAAAACAAAACCGGCTGGCTAAAGGCAAATTTCCACGCATCTGTTCTACAACTGTCTTTCCCCTTCCTCTTGCTTAGATTATGCCCCCTCAGGTTCATAATCTGAGCAAGAGGAAGAATCCCATCAGAATTGAGCTTGCTCATACCATTCAAGGCCTTATACACCTCAATTAGATCACCTCACAGGTGCCTAGTCTCCAAATGCTGCAATTTGCATAACTTAAGTCTCTCTCTTGGTTAGAGCAACCCTTTGTTCCACTCACCAGTCTCATTGCCCTTCTCTGTAATCATTCCAGCAGCTCTACATCCTACCTAAAATGAAGCCACCAGACCTGTATACAGTACTCAAGGTGTGGCCTGACCATTGCCTTATACAAGGGGACAATCACCTCCTTATCCCTACTACCAAAATTTCTGTATATCATTGACAAGACATCATGAGCTACTCTTGCAGCCTGTCTCCCCTGCACTGTTCAAAAAACTTCAGATCTGGCTGCACAATTACCCCCACGTCCAGCTACTGTTAATCTTTTAGTTTCTGAATCTTCCCCCCCCAAGCTATCAGTTTTCCCACCCCCACCTAACACTGCCTCAATAGCATCAGCAAATATTCTTGCACCCTGTTTATTTAAGTGTATCCCATCCCTGTATAAGCAGTCTCTCCTGTTAGCATGCACAGCCCACTCAGAAATATTTTCTACCCCTTGAGCCTTGCACAATCTCTCCAGGGCCAAATTGATTGACAAGGCTCTCATCATATATTCCCTCCAATCGTGTCTGGGCAGAATTGCAAGCATTTTCAAATTCGGCCCTAGCTCGCAAGTTTTTCTCAACCTTGGTCTGTACTTGTTAATTAAATCTGCAGATCTCTTACTCTTAAGGTCATTAGTGCCAAAGCCGACCGGGCTAGCCGAGTGGGTAAAGTACCTGCCCGGCAACCCAAAGGTCGCAGGTTCGATTCCTGCCTCGGGCTTGGATCAAAGCACTGCAAAAACCTTGGGAGGTGCAATATGGCCACAGAAGCCGATGCGCCAACAACTACCAAATCAAAAAAAAAAAAAAAAAAAAAATTAGTTCCAACATGTACAACATGTCACCTTTTGTACCTTTAAAAGACTTGATTACAGACTAGCTTATACCTACCATAGTCTTCTGTGTCACCTGATAAATTATATGCATTCCATGCATTTTTCTTCTCTGCTGTGAGTTTTATTAGTTGATCTGTTGTCCATTTAGGCCTAAACTTTGAACAGTATTTCTTAGTTGGGAAAAAGAGCCTCCAAGATTAGTAGCTCCAAGACTAGTAGCTTCTACGATTACTTCCTTGAATGCTTCCCATTTAGAATTTGCTGTTGATAACACCATCAGTTGGTCCCATTGTATAGAATTTAAAAACTGTCTGAGACTACTGTAGTCACCTTTACAAAATCAAAAACCCTATCCTTTACGCCCAATGGTAGTTATATCTTTAAGTAAATACCACATCAGTGCACTGTGGTCACTGCCACCTAGTGATTCCTTTATCTGCAGATTCTTAATGCATTAAGAATCACTGCTGATAATCAGATCAAGAGTATTACTCCCTCTAACTGCCTCTCAAACATGCTGCTGTAGAAAACAGTCATCTGATAAATCCACAAAAGTCTTGCTAGTGTGCGAGTGACCAATCGACAAGTTCCAGTCAATATCTGGGAAGTTAAAATCCTCCATCATAAGATAATTTGATTTACTTCCCCACTATTTCTCTGTGCATTTAGTTCTGCTATAATGCGCATTTTTGAAACTCAAATTTGCTCCAACTAGACTGATATATTAGGGAATAATGTGAGTACAATGTGTTGGCTCATGTGCGATTTCATCCGCAAGTAACACCAGGTGAACGCAAAACCTGGCACCAGGCTGAACATAGCAGTCTGCGCTACGTTCACGATACATATAAGTCCATGGATAGGCTGTGGCCTAGGGAATGGTGACTAATGGAGATACATATAATTATATGAAGCTTAAAAAATACCAAATGTGTGAGTGATATATTTCCCATTTACTGTAGTTATATTGGTCGGAGACACTGTTGTCATTTGCTGTATTGACATGGTAACACGTGATATTGTGGGCCAACTCGTGTTTTCAGGCGCTCCCATTTTTTCATTCAAACAGAAATTTCGTGAAGCATGATAGCATGAGCAGAGAAGCACATTTCTGGAGATCACTACCATAAAACAAAAACAATTTGCAGTTCCTGGTTTGTTGGAATTTTCAGTTAGTGCAATCTAATTATAAACCAATAGTAAACTCGATCTTATTGCATTTGCTTTAATACACACAGCTGGAATTCTGTGGGTTTTTACATTATTATGGGGGAGCCGACTGGGCTAGCCGGGTGGGTAAAGTGCCTGCCTGGCAACCCAAAGGTTGCGGGTTCGATTCCAGCCTGGGGCTTGGATCAAAGTACTGCAAAAACCTTGGGAGGTGCATTATGGCCACAGAAACCTATGTGCCAACAACTACCAAAAAAAAAAAAAAAAAAAAAAACATTATTATGGTGAAATGTGTTTCCTCTTCCATGAAATCTTCAATCATATAAAAAACATAAATAAATTTTCAGAATCATTTCTGTTTTTTAAGCTTTGTAGACTTGTCTCACTTGTGCATCCCGTGTTTGTCATTATTGATTGCTAACCTTTTTTACTGTTTTAAATTTTACAATCCAAAAAAAGAAAATGTCAGTGAACAGAAATATCAATCAAACAAAGTTCATATCTTGTCAAGGTAAAGTGCTATATTTACTGAAATATTTATTTATTTATTAGAAATTTAAGATGTTAAAACCTGTTTTAGCAATTTTTTTGGGTTTCTATTTTTTTTTAGTGTTTTACTTATCAGACTGAACATCTTTTTGAGTGCTCTGCTCCTATCCCTATCTTTCCCATGAGCCCTGTTGTTTTTAATGCACAAAATATCAACGCAGAGATTTTTAAGAACACATATACCACTTTATAGCAGAACTGACTGTATAGTTGTTCATTGTACTCAACAGAGTCATTAGGCCTATAATACACTCCTACTCTCAATTTTGTTTTCCTAGTGCTTATGTCACACCAAACTGACTCAATATTGCACTGTCCACCCATGTCAGCTGGATGCACTTCCTTAGATTGTGTTTCTTAACTAACAGCATTACCCCTCCTCCCTTTCTATCCTTTATGTATGCATTGTACTCTCCAAATTCCAGTTCTGTATTCCTTATCTCTTTGTGGCACCATGTCTCTGATATCCCAACAATACCACCTTCAGTGTCTTCACCAGCACCTCAAATTCATGAAATTTATTTACTGTACTCCTAGCTTTGGTGTACATGCAAGTATACATGCACCTATTCTTACCCTTAGTTATCCTAACACAGCCCATGTATTTACTTGTTCCATGATAACTCCCAGCACCTTGCTCTCCGGGCTGCTGCTCATTCCTCTGGAGATGGCTCTTGTGATGGAGAGGAGTATGGTGCACTGGATGGTCTCCAATTTTCTTTTATTAACTGCAGTGGTGGCTTTGGGGAACTAGACACCTGCTGCATAAGTAATTATCGGTACGAAGACGCCTTTATAGTAGAGAGGTTATGTTCGTCTTTTTAGCCCCTATTCCCATTGGGAGATTTTGTTGAGAGGAGCACTGTAATTCCTTATTTTCTGATGGAGATGGATTAGTTGAAGGGTGAAAGACAGGTTCTTGTCTAGGATAAGACAGGTTCTTGTCTGGTTGTCAGATGGACTAATGAGACATGTGGCAGAGAAGAAAAATGCATGGGATACATACAAATTAATGGGTGACATGGAAGCCTATGATAGATATAAGTTGGTCTGTAACCAAGTCACAAAGGAGATTAGGCAGGCAAAGGCAGACTACGAAAAATCCTTGGCAAAGGATGCAAAGAAAAACAGAAAGGAGTTCTTTACATACTTGAACTCGAGAAGGAAAGGGATGAATCAGATTGGTCCACTGGATATTGATGGTTCAACAGTTGAGGATCCTGCTCAGGTGGCTAACAATCTAAACGAGTATTTTGCATCTACATTCACGCATGAGGAGTTATTCAGGAAGGAGAATGATGTAGGTAAAGTAAACATTGGCAGTGAGCTGGATGATTTTGTAATAACTGAGAGGACAGTGGAGGAGAGATTGTTGAGGATAAACATAAAAAAGGCACCTGGGGTGGATGGGATCTATCCAGTTATATTAAAGGAGGCAGCAAAGGAAGTATGCAAACCCCTAGCCATAATTATGAGAGCTTCTTTGGACTCAGGGGAGGTACCCATAGACTGGAGATGTGCAAATGTGACCCCAATTCACAAAGGAGGATCAAAGGCTGACACAAGTAATTATAGACCTGTTAGTTTAACTTCTGTTCCAGGTAAATTAATGGAGGCACTGGTTAAAGAAGCACTGCAGGATCATCTAGACAAGAATTCAGTTATAGCTCAGACGCAGCATGGTTTTGTTAAGGGCAGGTCTTGCCTGACCAATTTGATTGGATACTATGATGTAGTCACAAAAGAACTGGATGCAGGGAATAACTTTGATATTATATATTTGGATCGTAGAAAGGCTTTTGATACTGTTGCACATGGAAGACTGCTGCACAAATTGGAGCAGTGTGGCATTGGAGGCAAATTGCTGCTATGGATAAGGGGATGGTTGAGTGGCAGAAGACAGAGAGTGGTAATCAATGGACACTGCTCAACGTGGACTAATGTTATTAGTGGAGTTCCTCAAGGTTCAGTGTTGGGTCCATTGTTGTTTTCGGTGTTTATGAATGATATTGATGATGGGATATCAAGTTTAATGTCTAAGTTTGCAGATGATACAAAGGTTGGCAGGGTCGTTAAGGACACTACTGACGCTATGCTGCTGCAACAGGATCTGGAAAGGTTGAACAGATGGGCTGAGAGGTGGCAAATGAAGTTTAACATTGACAAATGTAAAGTACTACATATGGGTAACAGTAACCCCAGAGCAATGTATCAACTCTGCGGTACTACACTGACAGTGGTGGAGAATGAAAAGGACCTGGGGGTAATTGTGCAGGCAGATATGAAGTTCTCTGAGCAGTGCAGACGAGCTGCAAGAGTAGCTCATGGTGTCTTGTCAATGATATACAGGAATTTTTATAGCAGGGATAAGGAGGTGATTATTCCCTTGTATAAGGCAATGGTTAGGCCACATCTTGAGTACTGTATACAGGTCTGGAGGCCCCATTTCAAGAAGGATGTAGAGCTGCTGGAACGGGTACAGAGAAGGGCAACAAGTTAGTAAATGGAACAAAGGGTTGCTCTTACGAAGAAAGGCTTAAGTTTTGCAAATTACAGAGTCTGGAGACTAGGCACCGGCGAGGTGATCTGATAGAGGTGTATAAGGCTTTGAATGGTTTGAGCATGCTCAATGCCAATGGGATTCTTCATCTTTCTCAGAATAATCACCTCAGAGGGCATAAATTCAAATTGAGGAAGGACGGATGTCGGATAGATGTGCGGAAATTTGCCTTTGGCCAGCGGGTGGTTGGTTGGTGGAACCGACTTCCATCACTTGTTGTTGAAGTTGATAGCCTAAACAAATTTAAAGCTCAACTGGACAGGTATTTCGAACGAACGGAGGGGTGAAATGGGAGAGGGTTTTTTTTTTTTTTTTTTGGCTGATGCTGAATAAGCTTGCTTTCTTGCATCATATGCCTCTACTAATGCTAATGCTAATAACTCTAAAGTATTTCAACTCCGTAGACAGTTTTATTTTTGTTTGTTGTATTTTGATTTGAGAGGCCTGGTAACTTGCAGTGTCCCTTTTAGTAGGATAGAGTTTGTCTTCTTTGGTAAAATCTATAGGTGTTGTTCAGCCCAGAGTTGTAGGATGTTAAGAGCACCATTTCGCACATCCTCTAGTTGTTTGCGGCCAGAGTGAGAGTTAAGTCATCCGCATACACATGGAATTAAATTAAGTCATCTGCATATGTTAAGGACAGTGAACCATCCCTATCACATAGATGTCATCCACTTTCACTGCAATATACATTTAAACTGAAATCCTTACTAAATCATTCCGCATAGCCATCACACCCAGAACCAACCAACCATTTAGCATTCAAGTTAGAGATATCATAAATAAAGAAGAGTGTACTCCTCATGATTCACTGTCAGAAACACACAGGTCTTTTTTCTTTATATATATAAACCCTGCCAAATCCCCATTTGTTAGAAATTTCCATTGACATCCAATCACGTACCTTCCCCTAAGAATCCTCTCCCATTCTGGAATAGTTTATGTATCAATGTTTAACCGTTTCGATTTAACAATACATTACCATTTTTTGGTATTATCAAGTTATGAGAAATACATTCTTCTGAAAATTTTAGTATTAACCATATGTAAAATTAATGTAGATCATTTTTAATGTATAGTGGTATGGAGGGATGGTGTTTATGATCAGAATTTTGATATTTGTGGAAACCAGTACCTTCAAAATGTGCAAAATTACATTACATAAATGTTTGCATGGGTGTAAATGTCTCTCTGTCTTTTAAAGATAATGATTTGCACTTTAAATTTTTAGCCCATTGATTAATTTCTTAATTCATTTTGATCTTTTTTCAGATGGACTTTGCTTTCAAAGTGTGGCAGTCATTTCCAGAAAGAATTGTTGGTTATCCTGCACGTACCCATTTCTGGGATGATAGCAAATCATGTTGGGGCTATACTTCCAAGTGGACCAATGATTATTCTCTTGTTCTGACAGGAGCTTCTTTCTATCACAGGTAAATAACGACTGTCAGCTTTAGCCATCTTCTCTAACAACCCTAGTTACTTAAATTGTATGTTATAATTAAAACTGTTCTCATAATTTAAACGAACGAGTTCTGTTATATTGCATGCAACACTTTAAATATGTTTTTTGGAAGGAAAAACAAGAAATAGTTTAGAATGATGTATTTAAATAATATTATTTATTCTGACACCTACACTGGGGACACTTTATTAGGCACACCTGCCTAACTGTTCCACTAACTCCAAGTAAAAATGATCCTGCATAAATACAAACCTGTTTGCTTTTATCTGCAGTAAATGTATTTAAAGGCAAATGACGACTCCGTCTTGCAATATTTTACTGCTATCTGTAAAGACAGAAACGGGGATGGCCCAGCCCATGGAGGAGTTGCAATCCTCATGGGCAACCATATCCCTTTCTTGCGAGTTCAGGTGAACACCAACTTAGAAGCAGTAGCCATTTGCTTATCAATGGGATTTTTCTCTCAATATGTTCCATATATTTTCCTACTGGAACAAATATTTCCCAGGCAGATCTCAATGATTTTATTATGCAATTGCCCTCTCCACTTTTACTTCTTGGAGACTTTAATGGATATAATACCCTGTGGGGTAGTGAAGAAACTAATGAACGAGGTTGTATTGTTGAATGTGTGCTCAACAATAATGGCCTTTCCTTACTAAATGTGGGAATCAACACCTATGTCCATATGCCTACTTGTACTTTCTCTGCCATAGGTCTCTCCATCTGCTCACCTTCCCTACTGCTATGCTTTCCTGGGAGGTGGAACAGATCACTTCCCAATAATATCTACCATAGTGGATGGACAACCTTGTCATCCATTTAGAATCCCACGGTGGAAGTGTGATCAAGCATACTGGAGCTGGTGTATATTCTGACAGCTTACGGAATTTTATCCTGTACAAATTCAACAGGAATCAATTGATGAAGCAGTGAAGTACATCACAGAGTGTATTATCCATGCAGCGGCAATTGCAATTCCAAAAACATTCTCCCAATTTCTATGTTTTCCAAAGCCATGGTGGAACCAAGACTGTAAAGCAGCAAGAAAATCACAAAATCGGGCATGGGGGAAATTCTGACATTACCCCACCACCGAACATCTTATAGCATTTAAACGTGCCCATGCCAAAGCACGATTTATACGCCGATAGAGCCAAATGAAATGCTGGGTCAAGTTTACATCTTCAATTAACCAGTTGACTAGTGCCAAAGTTGTCTGAGATAAAATTTGGAAAATGATGGTAAATATGCATCACTTCCCTGATCTATGTTAGAGCATAATGGGTGTACATTAGCAGACCCAACTGCTATTGCCAAAGCTCTAGGAGAAGTATTCTCCAGCATATTTGCTGAAACCTTATACTCTGCAGAGTTCCTAGTTTTAAAGAAGAAAGTTGAGAAACAAACACTCAACTTTTCTTCAAGCAAAATTGAGCCTTATAACCTGCCTCTCAGTGAAGTGTAATTAATCATTGCACTGCAGGACCAGATGATATTCAGTACGAGATGATAAAACACCTTCCATCTCACTCTCTAGAGCTGTTGCTACATCTCTACTACCAAATTTATTTGGAGAATCAGTTTCCTGATTCTTGGCATAGGGCAGTCCCAAACCCAGGAAAAGACCCCAAAATTCCTAACAAGTATCGTCCTATTGCTCTGACCAGTTTCTTATGTAAGGTTTTGGAAAAAATGGTGAATTGCCTGCCTTATATGTCAAGGCAAATGACCATTTGAACAAGATTCAATGCGGCTTCAGAAGAAATCGGTCCACTCTGGACCATTTAATCCGATTGGAAATAACGATTCGCGAAGTGTTTATAAAGTGTGAGCACTTTGTATCAGTTTTCTTTGACATGGAAAAAGCTTATGACACAACCTGGAAGTATAGTGTTTGAAAAGACCTCTATTTGGTCTTAGAGGTCACCTTTCTATTTTTGTCAAGAATTTGCTATAAAAATGACTCTTCCAGGTTTTCATGTTAGATCCAGTGTGTCTCACTTCTTTTGACAAGAGGAAGGAGTTCCCCAAGGCTCTGTCCTCAGTGTTATGCTGTTTGCAGTGAAAGTAAACTCTATTACAAAACAGTTTCCTCCTTCAATAAATAGGGCTGTGTATGTAGATAATTTTAGTATTTTTTGTCATTCCTGCAGCAATAAGATTTATTGAATAACAATTGCAACAAAGCAATTGACCACCTTAGTTCCTGGGCATTAGCCAATGGGTTTAGATTTTATGCTCACAACACAGTCTGTGTGCATTTCTGCTGCATATGGAATCTACATCCTGACAAAGAACTCAGACTTGGACAGAATTCAATTCCTGTGGTAGCAGAAACAAAATTTTGGGACTCATCTTTGATTAAATGTTGTCATTCCTCCACCCTGTCAGTTCGGAGCAAAATGTATGAGAGAATTGAACATGCTCAGTGCTATCTCCTCCAACTTTTGTGGAGCAAATAGAAGCACATTATTACTTTACCGAGCGCTCATCCACTCTAAACTTATGGTTCCCAAGCCTATTCTCAGCTAGAAATTCTGTACTCCAATGGCTTGATCTAATTCCCCATAGAGCCAACCAGATTGTCATAGGAGTATTTCGTACTTCGCCTGTCCAAAGTTTGTATGTGAAAGCCTTCAACGTCAGCAGTTGTCATTACAATATGCCATAAAAATAAAGTCTCTGCCTGACTGTCCTACGTGGACGTCTGTTTATATGCCACGGTGGGAAAATCTATATAATACGCATAAAACTGTCAGTAGGCCCTTTTGTATTAGGATTCAATCGCTGGTCCATGATATTAACTTCACGTTGGATAATATATCCACGTCAGCCAGGCAAGTCCATCCTCCTTGGAATGTATGATTTTCATTTGTGTCTTTAGTTTTAGGAGCTGGCTGAAAGCTGACACATTGCCATGTATATATCGGCAACTCTTTGCAGCACATCATGCCAAATACCCCGACTCCTTGCCAGTATATTACAGATGGCTCAAAGTCTGAAGAGTTTGCAGGATCTGCTTGTGTTTTTCCAAGCAAAACAATCTGCAATGGTATTCCATATGAATATAATATATACACCGTAGAGCTACACGAATTAGAACTGGCCTTGGATCATATAAAATCCCACCAGTACTAAAGGTGCATGTTATATAAAAAGAAAAATATACCGACTCCCTAAGTGCATTACAGGCCCTATCCAATGTGAGAAGCACTCACCCAGTATTGTGTTGGGTGCAGCAAATATTACACTCCTTTCAGAGTTAAACTTGGAAATTTGCTTTTGCTGGATCCCTATCCATGTTGGTATCAGAGGCAATGACTTGGCAGATGCAGCAGCCAAATGAACAACACCACAAAGTCATGTCCACTTGTCAGTCCCCTATACAGACTGTAAGCAATTAATCCACAAAAAATTATGCACACGTTGGCAAGAATCTTGATATAGGTGCAAACCAACAAACTACACGAAATTAAGCTTGCAATAATGCATTGGCATTCAAGTCAGTGCAGGCTTTGCCGCGAGAAAGTAATACTTGCTTGGCTATGCATAAGACATAGCCACCTGATGCATTCATATTTGCTGAGGGCTGGTGATTGTCCTGTGTGTAGATATTGTTGCGTAATTTTAACCAGTTTTCATATTTTAGTAGAATGTACGTCTTTTAACAATGAATGCCGTTTATGTTTTATCCATCTGTCTAAGTCTTATACACTCAGGCAGATTTTATCAGACGACAACAATGTGTCAAATGCATTCAAGTTTTTACAACTGATTAATCTTTATACAGTAGACTTTGGATTTTCCAGGATAGATGGTAAAAAAAAAAAAAAAAAAAAAAAAATCCCAGATAATCGATTTCCCAGTTAATCTGAAAATACAGTCAGTAAGTCCCGACATACATTCCAGGACTTCTTATGTAAGTCGAGTTTTACATAACTAGGGAATGGTTAATAAAATATTGCTACTATATCAGTGATATGCTAAAATTACAAAAACCACATATCTTCAGAACAATGAAGAAAATGTATAGTTATATATTTAATTAGTTCAATTAAAAACTTTATCTGGGGACAACGGTGAAGTAGCTGGTGTGGCACATAAGAAAACATAAAAGGGAGAAAAAAGTGCATGTTACTGTATGGTAAAAACTGATATGTATTTCGTATCCTTGGTTATTGTAGTTGACTTAATTGGTGCCGACCCTTCACTGCTTCTCGTATTCTGTCTTTCTCTGTTATTGTGTTCACCATTGATACTGACAAATCTGAATTCCGAGCGATACTTGTTAACGTTTGACCATTTTCAAACATCCTTATTTTAATTTTCTGATCCGAATCGATCACTTTCTTTTTTTTTTTGATAGACTTACTAATACCACTGTCGCTTATTCTCTTAGTCGACACCATGGTAATGGTCAAAATGAAATATTCTCTGTAAAGAACTTCACAAGATTAAGGCAAAAACCTCACTATTATTACCCCATGCAAGCTCACATTTTACTAAAACACATATCCATAAATGGCCATATATGGATCACGACCATAAAATAATAAAAACAATTTGCACTTTTTGGATTATTGGGCTTTCTGTTAGTGCAAGTCATTATAAATGGGTAGTAAACTCAATCGTATTGCATTTGCGATAATACCGATAGCTGGAATTGTGTGAGAGTTTGCATTATTATGGTGAAATGTGTGTTCCCTTTCCTGAAATCTTCAGTCATAAAAAAAATCCTAAATAAATTTTAAGAATCTTCTCTTCATTCCTATCTTGTTACACCATATCTCGCTTGTGCAATTTGTGCATTCTGTGATCATTGTTATTGATTGCTTATTATTATTACAATCCTAAAAAAGAAAAAAAAATTGAGTGAAAAAAATTAACATAAGTTCAAAGTTACGTAAGTCAGGGACTTCTGTATCCAAAAATGTTCAGCAAACTACGTAAAAAATATGGCGATAGATAAAAAACACTACTACTCGCATGACCAATATGATGCTTCCCTTTATTTTTTACAATGATGCATATGGTTTGGTCACCAACATTATAATGGTTCCTTAAAGATTTAACGGATGCACCTTTTTTCAAACTTTTGAATAATTTCAAGTTTTTGTGTAATTGAAAGCAGAACTTGTTTGCATTTATCCATCATTTTCACAATTTCCAAAGAAAAAAAAATTCGATATTCCTGACATAAATAACGAAATAAATTTTTTCTTTTTGCAGTGCAATGGAACACAATCGAAGCAACGCACTAAAACAAACTAAACATTTGGGTTTTTTTTTTTTTTTTGAGCGGTGGTGTGAAGACAGAGGGGGTTGCAAGATAATAATCTTCCAATGACAACTTTATAACACTTCTTATCGCTTATTTACGACCTGCAAAACGTCTGTTTATACCTATTCTAGTTATAACTTGAATTTTATGATTTCTGGTCGTTTTTTTTTTTTTTTTTTCCTTTTTAATTTGGAATCTTGAATCCTGAAGTGTCCCAGTTAATCCAGTCCCGGTAAATCGAGAGTCTGCTGTAGTTTTATTTAGACTACTTTAGCGTTTAATATGTTATAACTGTTTTTATGTGATACATTTGTTTATAATATATTAATTAGATATGTAATTTTATTTTATATTTTTACATATTTCTTATATCTTTATACTGTATTCCTTAAGACTTGTTGCACAATAGCCTTAGATGCTGATGTGCCATAAAACTCACTCCTAACAACCAACCTGAATTCGTCTGGGCATGGATTGAACAAGATGCTGAAAACGTTGTGCAGGAATGGAGTACCATACAGACATGAGTGTGTCACCTAGTTCCTTGAGATTCGACAGAGGTGTAGGCCTGCAACGAACAGCCCTTTCCAGCTCATCCCAAAGATGTTCAATAGGATTGAGATCCGTGGACTGAGTGGGCCACTGCAGCAAAGAAAAGTCATTGTCATGTATGTTCCTGGAACCATTCCATAGTGATTTGGGCTTTGTGCACCGGCGCATTATCCTTCTGGAAGTAACCATCTGACTGAGGATAAACTGTCAACATGAACGGATGCACTTGGTCAGCAGTGATGTTTAGGTACAATGTGGCATTCAGATGTGAATCTATGGGTATCAATGGACCCAACGTGTGCCAAGAAAACATTCCCCACACCATAATACTGCCCCCACCACCTTGAACAGTAGTCGTCAGACATGACGGGTCCATGGATTCATGTTGTTTTCGCCAAATTCTGAGCCTTTCATCAACATGATGCACCAGGAACTTTAACTCATCAGACCAAGCAACTGTTTTCCAATCCTTGATAGTCTGGTGTTGCTGTGCCTACAGGAGGCATGCTCTCTTGTTCTTCATTGATAACAAAGCCACATCGTAGCATTGGGCTTCATAATCCCTTTTGATTTGAATTAGTAATTGATAACAAATGTACGTGATGTGGCTGTCAGCTGTTCTAGCCCATTCGCGACAAAGTGCGACTAGTGGTCTGTTGTGATATTTTGTTCTGCTCACCAAGGTTGTATTCTGACGTGATGTGCGACATTGTGGCCCGTCCGTTTGCTTGCACAATTCTAGCCGTGCTCCTCTGACCTCTCTCATCAACAATCAATTTTCTTCCACAGGAGTGCCATTGAGAGGATGTTTTCTGTTCATTGCACTATTCTCGATACACCCTTGAAACTGTGGTGCGTGAAAAGTTCAGAATTTCATTAACTGAATTTTGGAAGAATTTTAACATTTAGGCAAGCTATTGAAAATATGAGTTGGCAAGAAGGTACGGCTAGTACAGTGAGGACTGTTTGGAAATATCTTTTGCCTTACTGTGCAAATGAATTCTGTGGCTTTGAATATCGAGTTGACGCTGTTATTGAAGAAATTAGCATCATTGGAAAGGATCTTGGCTTTGAAGATGTTGATTCCCCTAATGTCGGAGAAGGCCTAGATTTGCATTCACAGCCACTTACTGACAGGGATATTATAGAATTGGAGCAACAGCGTGCCTATGACGAGAAAGAAGAAATTGCAACTGAAGGAGAGGAGTGTGTCTCTAAGAAAATTTTGTTAAAGGAACTCGAGTAGGTGTTTCGAAATTTGGAAACTGTTAAACAGCAAATTGTGGATTTAGATCTGAACGTGAAAAGAAGCATGCTAGTTTGCCGAACCCTAGAAAATGGAATTAACTGCTATCGTAAACTTTATGAAGAGAAAAACAAGGCTACAACTTTCCCTGAGCGATTATCCTGCTCTAGAAATCTCTCGGGGAATCACCAAGCGATTCCCTGAGTGATTTCTAGAGCTTTTTTCTCAAAGCTAGTTTTATTCATTTTTAATAGTTTTCTTACATTCCCATTAATTAATTGTAAACTTAGTATTACGAATTGTAACTAGGCTGCAGAAAGGAAAACCACCTTTCTATTTTTCCATTAAACCAACTCACTAACTTTTACACAGCTTGGTTACTCTAGCAGCACTGCTCCTGCCTCTCCATGGTGGGGCCATGGAACTTACGGTCAGTCATTTTCTGGTTGATTGTCCCTTACACTCAATCATCCGGTCAAACACTTTTCAGTCACTCTCGACATTGAATATATCACCTGATTTATTTCATTTCTTTGCAAATTAAGCAAATATTGAAGAACTTTTATTGTTTCTAAAACATTGGATTTTACAGAAGCATATAATTTAACATCTCTAATGATATGCTTCTTATGAATTAATGATGAACTGACACAATTTGGTCTTAGTAGCCCTTGCGTCATTAAATCCATTAGCAACAATAGCAAACAACCAGTGCGTTTGTTTTTGATGGAGTTGAGGGGATAACAAGATTTTTTTTGCACTTTGTAGATTTGCTTAAAATGAATATACATAGCAACTTCCATTTTTAGTTTAAGTATATTGATTGTTAAAGTAAATTATCTTACTGTTATTTTTGTGAAATTTTAAATTAATGAAGGTGATAAAACATTAACTTATGTTCTTTATTTGCAGATACTACAATTACCTGTATACTCATTACCTGAACAGTCTCCTTCACAAGACTGTGGACCAATCACAGAACTGTGAAGATATCCTCATAAACTTTCTAGTCAGTCATGTGACCAAACTTCCTCCAATAAAAGTTACTCAGCGGAAGCGATACAAAGAGAGCATGCTGCCAGGTAGCAAGACATATCCATCTGCCTGGAATGATCCGGACCATTTTGTGCAGCGACAGACTTGCATTAACACTTTTGCGAGCATTTTTGGTTATGTGCCTCTTGTACGTTCCAATATGAGACTAGATCCTGTACTCTTTAAGGACCCTGTTTCCAACCTTCGAAAGAGATACCGTAAAATGGAAGCTGTTGGAGGAAGGTAGTTCCTGTGTTGACATGCAGGTGGAATCAGAACTCTATTCCTTGTAGTCGCTGCCATATGTCCTTGTGTGCATGTGGGTATGTGTGTGTATGTATGTATGTATGTATGTATGTTTGAATGTGCATGCATCTTGGTCTGTCATTGCAATGTCTTGTTCCTGCTAAGGCCAAAGGTATTATAGAAAACTGAAGATAAAAAAAAAAAAAAAAAAAGAAAAAAAAACCAGACCTGAATTTTTAAAGAGCTTTTAAATATGTGTTACTATCATCAGTCTGGTGCCAAATACAGCAAACCAGATATATTCACGAGAGGACTAGTATTATCAATAGAAAACTGCTGCTGTATAAGCCACGTCACCTCCTTCCTGTTATTGCAAAGAGAGAAAAAAAAGAGAGATAAATAAGAAAGAGCAGAAAATGTGTACATTGCTATTCACTGTAAATTGAGTCATCCTCATTAAGTGTTGAAGAAGAGTCAGCCCAATATTCTGTGTGAATGTCATCTTTATTTTTTTTTTCTCATTGCCAAATTTTAGATGTTGTTTCAAGGTTATTTACTATTGTCTTAAGTGCAGTATGAAACTGCTGCAGCCAAGAGTAACCTTTATATTCCACCATCCTCCTTTAATTAGTTCCTAAGTTTCATGTTGGCAGCTTTGATTTGAAGTTTGTATAGTGAATGGGCCATGTTGTACTTTGTGCCACTGTTAATTTCTTCACATCACCACCTAGCATTGTCTTGAAGATGATTTGTTGGACTGGTAAGATCCTTAGTATTAAAAAAAAAAAAAACAAAAGAACATGAACTAAGCATTTCAGGTGGCATGTTTTTATTATACAGAACCAAAGAACTGCATTTATTAAAAATATTTATTATTTGCAAGAATTTTAAGTAATGTAGAAACTTGACTTCATTATTTCTTACAAGCTTAGGAATTACCATGACTGTTAAGTGTTATCTCATTATGACAAAACAATTGCTACTTGCATATGTAAGAATAATTTTTAAAAAAAAGTAATTCGCACTAATTTTTTTATTTTTGTAAATATTTCACGAAAGCTGAAACTTTCTAGGCCAGCATCTCTGGTTTCCAGTAGACGATTAGAAGTATTTTTTTAATACGTTGACCTAAAGAATTTTATGCATGCTTATTATAAAAAAAATGCATACTTTTGTTGATATTTTTTAGTGAATTACAAGGTGCATCTCTCTCAATAAAGAAATGAGTGTGGATTACTCTTTTGAATAAGCCATTAGAGACTTAACGTTATCAGTTGGATTCTCTTTACCAATAAGTAATATTTTACTTTCATCTTTTAGCTATATACTTACATGCTGGCCATTTGCTGATATAATTTAACATATGTTGAGATAGAGAGACCAACTAGCAGACATATTTTCTATGCATGTATATAAATCTTCAGTTATACATTCACTTATTTTGTGGTCCATTCTGTTAAGAATTACTATTCTTTATTTAGTTTGAATATTTTTGTTTTGTTATAATGCAGAAAAAAATAAACTAATGTAGATGTGACAGCGAAAAAGCTTTTTGGTGTTTAATACATGGGTATTATTTGAAATTAATAACAACAAAACGACAATGGGTACATTGTCGTTTTGTTATTACAACTTGTTCTTTAGGTATAAAAACCATTCTTGCCTTGCCGAGAAAGGCAGTAATCTCTTTAGAAAAAGAGTTTAATTGCAAAAATCTAATGTTATTGGTAATAGTCTCTCTCTCTCTCAACATGTTTTGTTTGCTGCTATAAGAATTTATATACTTAGATTACATCAGTGCCACATATGGTGGTTTTGGGTATTTTGGGATGGGATGAATTTTACAATAGTTGTCAGTGACATCTGAATTGAATATTTATGGTATTATTTTAAATACCTTCAAGCTTTTGTTTCTATGGTTTTCCAAGTATTGATGTTTTTATAATATCTGTATAAATGTGTAGAAATCTATAAATTGAAAAAGTTTATTGAAATATTTTGTTTAGGAAAGTTTTCTTAAGTTGTAAGGATTTTGTATAGTAATGTTTATGGAGTGTGGAAATTGTAGACCACCAATTAAGAATATTGTGTTTGTCTTCTGTAAAGATGGTAAGCTGTTAATTTCATGGCCAAGTATAAATTACACAATATCCTTTATACACTCAATGGATTTTGGTTACACGAGAAGATTTTTAATCATATCACTGAGTAATCACTACTGTTCAAGCCACAAATGTCCGAGTCTTCATTATTATATGTAAGAGGAAAATCCCACTGTAGAAATGTGATAGAATTCTTGGCCTTAGTCCACATTTTCATGTACAGTTGTTATTATCCTGCTTTGGAAATGTAAACAAAAGTGTTATTTTTATAGAACCTTCAATAAAACATGTGAAAAGTAGTTGGATGGTTATTTATGAGTAATTGTTAAAAAACAAAGGTTCTTTGGATATTGACAATTTTTTTTTATTATATGTACTGCTCAAAGTCGAATGCAGAATATCAGAAAGGCACCTTCCCATTATAAAAAGTTAAATATGCCATATTACAAGCTAACCAGTAAGAAAAAATTTTCTGTAACTGATGATTAAAGAAATCATCTTAAAAAAAAGTGTGTTAACAATATTTGTTAGGTTAACAGCAGCTGAAGCTAAATGTTTGTCTACTACACAAATTGCAAGTTGTTATTAAATTGAGTGTATATACAGTAGAACCGAGATAAGAAATTTCCCACATAAGAAGTTCTCCCCCCCCCCATACTAGGTTTGGTTTCTTAATTCCCAATTTCAACTCTATATATTGTAATGTATTATTTACCTGTGTAAGAAGTTTCCTGGGTAAAGAGTTTACCTGCATAAAAAGTATGTGATAAAGAATACACAGCGTATTATTATAATGACATTTTCCCACTTAATACGTTTTTTAAATATAGAAATTTTTTATTTTTATATTAAAAAATATAAATATTTTGGTAATCAAAAAAGTTAGTGCATGGCATCATTTAGTTTGTAGTAAACCACCAAAGTAAGTGAAACGGCATTGTTTTTTACATCTCAAATTGTTAATGCCTTTACGAGTTTCTCTGATGCCAACCAGGCTAGCCGGGTGGGTAAAGTGCCTACCTAGCAACCCAAAGGTCGCAGGTTCAAATCCCGCCTCCGGCTTGGATCAAAGTACTGCAAAAACCTTGGGAGGTGCATTATGGCCACAGAAGCCAATGCGCCAACAACTGCTACCAAAAAAAAAAAAAAAAAAAAAAAGTTTCCCTGATATTGCCCTACCTCCGATAAACAATGCTTTGCCACTGGGGAAGATTAATGTTACTTATTCTTGACGGATACTATTCCTAGGTGGTTGTATCTGCTAGGAATCCACTGGTGAAGTGTTGCCTATTCAAAAACCTACTGTTGAAGGTAGTTCAATTTCAGGGCAACTCTTTGTGAAGGCATTCACAATATGAGATATAACAGAAACAATGCCATTTCACCTAAATCAGTGATTTACTTCGAACTAAAATGATACCACACTAACTTGTTCATTTAGTGAATTTTCCATAGTCAGTCTTTCAGTGCTAAAACCTTTTAGTACAAACATTTTGATATAATGAAAGTGACATATTGCAATTGTTTTCATTGATATCCATAATTGGATACGTTTACCATGTTAAGCGTTAAGTTCTGATGGTTGTGAACAGTTCTGAATTGCTTAGTGAATTGTTCCTCTGTCTTATTGTAATTGTAACCTTTTAAGTATGTTGAAACTCCAAAGAAGCTCATTCTTGCAACTTGATAATGAGTTTAATGTTACTTATTCTTGATGAATACCATCCCTAGGTGGTAGTAGTACTTTGATTATATAAGTATTTATACAGATACTAGCCATTAAAAGACCAGTGGTTGGAGGCTATAACTTAAACCAGATGAAACAAATAAGAAGGTAATAACATTTAAGTTTCAGTTTTATGCTAGAGTCTGGCAATAAAATTCTAAATTAGATCAGTATGATTATTGTGAATTTAGCAATAAATTTTATAATTGGCTTCAAATTACTAAAAATAACCACAAAACATGATCAGAGATTACAGCCTCCTTATGAATGTACAAGGTTTGATCACAAAAACTCAGGGAATGATTTTTGAATGTATAGAAGTAACTAAAAGATTGTGAGAGAGACTTACAATAACATCTTTTTCGGAATGCATGCACCAAGTTTTAACTTGCAACCCACCAGTCTTAGTGGAAAACCAATTTGAGTGAACACGTTTTACTCATTTTTCCTGTGTACTGAAAATGACAAAATGTGGACAGTGTATAAATATAAAATTTTATTGAAACATGGCATAATGCCATGTTTATAATAACCATAATGATCATTTCATATTGCATTATGAAATGATCATTGCGGTTTACAGAGACGATGTTGTGATGGAAAAAATGGAAAACAACATTGTAAACAAGGCTAGAAAAGGTGTGGTAGTAGTAAAAATCGTATATGAGGATCATGCTAATACTGATTGCATTTTTTTGACAATGAGCAGATGGTGTTATCAGAATCTGTTCAGCAAGGTTATCATTCTTTTCTTTTTTGGCTGGTGCAGCGTAAGCCTCAGGCTTCCTTGCACCATATGGCTAATAATAAAAGGTATCACTGCTGTATGCAGCCTACTACAAATATTTTTAAAATAGTTAAGAAATGCAATTTGCTGTAAATGACATGAAAAAATGGCAAAAGGGTTTGCTCCTTCACCACAACAATGCACCATGTCACTTGACATTTGATCAACTTTTGATCAATAAAAACTTTCCCATGATGTCTCACACACCTTAGTCACCTGATTTGGCACTGTGCAACTTTGGCTATTCCAAAATTAAAACAGGATATAAAGGAAAACAATTTGAGTAATTTTAAAGAAATGCAATCACATGCAATGGACCATCTGAAAGTACTCATAAAAGACTTCCAAAAATGCTTTGATGAATAGTAGATATGGCATGATGGAAAAAGTGTGCAATTGCAGAATGATATGCTTAAGAATATAAACAATGTAAACATTTATCATTTAATAAAATTAATTTTTTGCATCATTCACCAAACATTTTGATCCAACCTTGTATAAATGCTTGCTGACATTGTTTCAATCAATGTGGAAAGGTTCTTTCCAAAGGACAATTATTTTCTTAGTCTTAATTCTCTGGATCACTGATGATTCAAAATGTGCTAGTGGTTTAACTCCATTTAGAGCTATTGTAATAAAATGAGCTGATCAGAAAAAGGCCTTTCAATTTTGCAATTGCCTTGAAGACTTTCACATTTCTGTTTGATGGCTGTTGTAATTTTATACTTCTTGAATACACCGATTCTGTCAATGACAGCCTGATTGTGATGCCCTGAATTTAATTTTTTTTCTTATAGGTTTACTTGTCAATCTTTTTCACTTCTTAAACTACCAATCTTTATTATGATCAAGCAATCTTTCTGGTTCTGAAAGCTCTAAACTTTTATACCAATGAACAAGTAATGTGCCAAATTTACTTTGCAAATGAGGATAAAGAAACACAAAATTCTGAAATTGTCATGACCTAATTTTATTTTTATATTCCTAAATATTGATTGAACTGATTCACCTTCACAAATGTTTCTCAGAACTCTTTCTGTGTGCTATTTTAAAGACATTTGAAGTTATTGATGCTTATTCTTGTTTCTCTAAATGAGTTACTAAATAGATTAATTAATATCCTCAGAAATATGATAAAGCCAATTTTTATGGCTGTAATGTTATTGGTTTTTAAATTTGAAATAGTTACTTTTAAACTGTTAAGATACTTAATTTTGCACCTCATTTATTTAATTTTACAGACAATATATGTTAAATTGTCAAAACTTCTTACATATATTTTTTTTTTATGAAACCCCAAACACTAGAGATATTAGAACCTATAATACTTAGTACCGTGCTTGAGTTGGTCATTGACAGGACAAAAGAAGATATTTGTTGACATTAGACTTGAACTTCTGTAGATTGTAATTTTCAGGAAATTAGCATTAGCATTAGTAGAGGCATTTGATGCAAGAAAGCAAGCTTATGCAGCATCAGCCAAAAAAAAAAAAAAACCCACTTCCACTTCACCCCTCTGTTCGTTCAAAATACCTGTCCAGCTGAGCCTTAAACTTATTTAGGCTATCAACCTCCACCACAAGGGATGGCAGTCTGTTCCACCAACCAACCACCCGCTGGCTAAAGGCAAATTTCCGCACATCTATCCTACATCTGTCTTTCCTCAATTTGAATTTATGATTTTTCTGAGCTAGAATTTAAAATCAATTTGATTTTTCTGAGCTAGAGGAAGAATCCCATCAGCATTGAGCATGCTTAAACCATTCAAGGCTTTATACACCTCTATCAGATCACCTCGCTGGTGCCTAGTCTCCAGACACTGTAATTTGCAAAACTTAAGCCTTTCTTCGTAAGAGCACCCCTTTGTTCCATTCACTAATCTTGTTGCCCTTCTCTGTACTCGTTCCAGCAGCTCTACATCCTTCTTGAAATGAGGCCTCCAGACCTGTATACAGTACTCTAGGTGTGGCCTGACCATTGCCTTATACAATGGAATAATCACCTCCTTATCCCTGCTGGAAAAATTCCTGTATATCATTGACAATACTCCATGAGCTACTCTTGCAGCCTGTCTGCACTGCTCAGAGAACTTCATATCTGCCTGCACAATCACCCCCAAGTCCCTTTCATTCTCTACCACTGTCAGTGTAGTACCACAGAGTTGATACGTTGCTCTGGGGTTGCTTTTTCCCATGTGTAGTACTTTACATTTGTCAATGTTAAACTTCATTTGCCACCTCTCAGCCCATCTGCTCAACCTTTCCAGATCCTGTTGCAGCAGCATAGTGTCAGTAGTGTCCTTGACAACCCTGCCAACCTTTGTATCATCTGCAAACTTGGACATTAAGCTTGATATACCATCATCAATATCATTTAGAAATACGTACGAAGGAAGGTGGTTCCAGAAAACAGCAGTTGAATGAATAAACGAGGAAGATGAAAAGTTGGTTCTGTGAATTTGAAGTTGGACAGTAAATGTATGTTGGCTGGTGGCGGCACGTGTTCGGACTGTTTTGAAAGAGAGAGTGAGAATTATAGAAGCCAATTCAGAAGAACAGTGCCCATGGAAATAGCTGTAGAAAACGCATGCAGCAGAAACAGTATATCTATGAGACAGCAAGTGGAAAGACTCAGTTAGAAATGAGTCATTAATTACCGGTAATCTAACTGCTCTCTTCTGAACGGAATCTAGAAGCCTGAGAGCGGTTTTGGTGGCACCATCCCAGATGTGGGAACAATATTCCATGGTAGGGCAGCGGATTTGCGATTTGTACAGAGTGATCAGCTATTTGGAAGAAAAGTAACGCCCAGAGCGAAAGAGAAAACCAAGTTTTTTAGATGCAGAGGAAGCAATATTCGTAATGTGCTTGTTTCAAGAGAGATTAGAAGTCAGGGCAATCCCCAAAAGAGATATATCGTCTTGTCTAGAAATCGGGATGTCACAAAAGATAAGCATAGGAGCAGAAGAATCCTTTTTGAGAGATAAGACAAGACTGAATTTTAGGATTGAAATCAACTAAGTTGTCTTTGCCCCACTGGAGATCGGCATTTAAGGAAATGGTAGCAGATATTTGAGAAGTTGAAGCTGATTGAGCAGGGTAAGGTTTCTCAAAATGGAAAGTAGAATGCAATGTGCTATCATTGGCAAACTGGATAGCATTTCCAGTCAATGGAAGAAGGTCAATAATATACAAGAGGAAAAGAGTGGCGGAATGAACTGAACCTTGGGGAACACCAGCATTAGTGAAGAAGTTAGAAGACAGAGAGCCATCTACCATCACCCTCAATGAGCGATCAGAGAGAGAACTAGATAACCAGTTACAAAAAACAGTTGGCAAACCATAAGATGGAAGCTTGTTTAGAAGACTTTTATGCCAAACACGATCGAAAGCCTTTGAGATGTCAAGAGCAACTGCTTGTGTTTCACCGAACTTTTCCATTGAATTTATCCATAAATGGTAACATAAGCCAGAATATCACCAGTGGATCGACACTGACGGAATCCATGCTTAGGATCATTGATCAGACAGAAGGTTTTTAGGTAGTTTAAGAGTTGGCGGTTAATTGATTTCTCCATTACTTTAGAAAGAGTAGAAGTAATTGCAATGGGACGTAATTGGATGGAAGGAATTTGTCAACCTTTTTAGGAACTGGCTGGATATGAGCAAATTTCCAAGCAGAAGGAAAAACACCTTTGGAATAAGAGTGAAAAAAGGTGGCAAAGAGCAGGAGCAAGTTCAGGAGCACAAGTTTTGAGAACAAGTGGAGAAATACCATCGGGACCTGGAGCTTTCTTAACATCAAGATTTGTCAATCCTGACATCGTTTTGATGGAAGACCACAGGAGGCATTGAATGGAGTGTGTTGGGAAAGGTGGGAGATGTTTTACCAAGATCATTAATACATGAGTTGGAAGAAAAATGGTATGCTAGCAGATCAGCTTTATCCTTGGCCAAAGTGACAACAGAGCCATCTGGTTTTGACATAGGTTGGAGCAGAGATGGGCAATAGCTTTGGCAAGAGACCAGAATGTTTGGCTACCATTAGAGCAAGAAGCATGTTTTCTACTCTTAGCCTGTTCAAAATCTAGTTTGGACTGATTAATAACTGCTTTACAATTGTTGCTAGCTTTGGTGTAGGCAGAAAATGAAGAATTGGAAACAAGCCAATTACGTTATGCAACATTCTTCTCTTGAACAGCCTTAGCATATTTATTGGAAAAGGTCTAGATAAAGGATGAGATTTTGAAGTGGAGTGTTGGATAAAGGATTCCATTCCTACAAGAATAATTTCACTGATACGATCTGAGCAAACGTTGACATCAGGAGCGGATTAAGGTCGGTTGAGGCCCCAGGCGCAGAAGAAAATATTGGGCCCCTTAAAAAAAAGAGAGAGACAGGGAAAATAATTTTTTTTTTTAAATAAATAAAAAATATTATGTACTATTAATGTTTTATTTCCTATAAAATTTGAATATAATATAATTAATAATAGCATAATAATAATCACAACGTTTTGAACTAATAGTTGAACTAATATGTTCAACTAATTTGTTGGGGTTTTGCGTGGGCCCTTCAGAAGTCGGGGCCCAGGGCGCGCGCCCGCCGTTAAATCCGCCTCTGGTTGACATCAGAAGTTTGTCAATCCACGGACGCATTGCAAAAGTATTTAACAGATGGGAAAGACTCAAGGATAGTTGAGGCCCGCCTCTACGAGGCAGGGATGGAAACTACCCTGATTAAGATGTGCGAGAATCCTATGTGCATCTTCCTCAGGACAGCTAAATGGTTTGAGTTGTGTTGAAATTATATTTTTATTGTTTACAAATAAAATTTAAATTAACAATTTACCTTAAATCCTAATACCATGTAATGAAGATCTCAGCTATGGATGTGCTTTGGCACAGGGAGTGGTGGGTTCTGATGTCTTAAATAGAATCCACTGATGCAAGTTTCCATGTGAAAGCTGCCTGGGGTGCACCTAAAGAAGTTTCACTTCCAAAATCCCTGCACACCACACAACAGCTTCCTGTGATTATCACATAATCAACAGCACGTTAGGCTACACCTGCCACTTTCAGGCACTCTATGATGCACTTCCATCATGGAGTGCATAAAGTGATTTTATCCCTTGTTTTATGTATTCTTAAGTTTTAATGCGCCCTTTATATTTTTAAATACTCTTAACTATTGCTGAAAGCCGTAATTTATACATGATTAGATAGAGTAAAAAAAAGGGCATAAGCTTAATATGATATAATCAGGGACTCACATCTGGTGAGTATGGGCTTGGTACACCCAGGGTTTTGAACTGGATAGCATCATTCTTCTCTTTCTTGGTGATTCCCTTGTACTTCTCTCACTCTCACACATACAATGTAATTCAGAATTCGTTTTTTTTTTGTTTTTTTTTTTGGCTGGTGTAGCAAAGGCATCAGGCTTCATTTACACCATATGTCTGATTATAATAATTTTGGTTACTCAAAACATTTGAGACTGATGGTATTTCAGGCAATTGATTTTATTGCAATCTGTCTACAGTGTAAAGGTAAGCAAGAAGAAAATGTCAATAATTTTCTTCTTGCTATGATCTTGTGGGCTGAAACGATTGGAAGTTCCTCTGCTTCAGTAGTTGCACTAATCAGTGCCTAACTGTCTAGTTTCCGTGTGGATAATGCTATTTTCTGCAGTTTATTTGTACGAACAACAGTTTGGGTGAGGAAATATAAATGTATGGGCAGGAGCGGATTCAAGTCGGTTGAGGTTGAGCCCCTTAAAAAAAAAAAAAAAGACAGCGATAATAAAAATACATGTTAACCATTTTTTTAAATAAATAAAAAAATAATATGTACTATTAATGTTTTATTTCCAATAAAATTTGAATATAATATATGTATAATATAATTAATAATAGCATAATAATAATTACAAAGTTTTGAACTAATATGCTCAACTAATTTGTTGGGGTTTTGCGTGGGCCCTTCAGAAGTCGGGGCCCAGGGTTTGCCCGCCTTTAAAACTGCCTCTGTGTATGGGACTGACTGCCCGTGGTCCCTGGGACAATCGGTAGTGCAGTATTGTAAAAACACTTGGTGCCATTCACTTTATGGTTCCACTCTGCCATTGAGGAACTGTCTGTGGATTCAACTTCACGTTTCTCCTATAAAGTTCGGCATGTGGCCTGTTTGAAGGAAAACATAAAGTTTTACAATTGCCTTGGCTGTCCTAAAGGCGTGACCTGATTTCTTCAAAACAAGTTGGGATGTTGGAGAGTCTGTCCCTTTGCTGTGATGGAGAGGTGGCAGTACACTGAAAGTTTCTAAGAGAAATTAGTTTTGTCATTCTGACGTAATGGTAATCCCACTGGATATTATTTCTATAAAAAAATTAATTTGTTAAACATTACTGGTGCCTGAATACAGCAAGCGTTTCATAACTTCTGGGTCATATTTTCTGGAATTAGTATATGGCCTGAAAAAAGAAAAAAAAGTTCATATAAAAACATTGAATTTCAAAAATGACCATGGCATGGTATAAAAAAAATAAAATCGATAAGAATAAGCAAACAAACACAGTATGAACAAATATTTATTATTTGTTCATACTGTGTGTGTTTTTTTTTTTTTTTTAATTCAAACAAAGCTCCGTAATCCTAGAATCGGACCAATGTTTATATAAACTTTTTTAAAAATAGTTTTTCTGCTCTTGAATCGATTCTGAAAGTACGACCCACATGTTATTAAACAACCTGTGTAGTAACTGTTTCTATATAATGGTGAAAGCAAATTTCATTTCAGCAAGCATCAGAAAATTAACTTCATGTTTAAAAGTTCTTTTAAGGTGTGGCACAAGATAACGAGGACCGTGCCAAGCCATTTTAGTACCTGAGGCAAGAATCAAAAATTGCGCCGTACTATTAATGATGGCAACGTTGGCAATTATTTAATCTTTATTTTGACGCCCCTTTCAGCTTTTAACCTGAGACAAGAGCTTCGTTCGCTTCACTGTCAGCACGTCTCGGGGCGCAACAACGTTTTGATTGTTTTTGGTTGACTAAACATTTTGAAGCCCGTGTTTACTGCATACTCATATCTTTGAAATAAAAGTTCTTGTCTGCTATGATAACAATAGCTATTTGAACATCCCATGGATGCATGGGACGTTCAAATTCATTACATGTTACATATTTGTATTAATTCAATATTTATTACGTTTGAGGTTTAAGTTTTGAATTCTTTTAAACCCGTTTTACGAATTCCACTTGTTATTAAAAATTGAAACATTGACCGATGTATCGGTGGGCTGTCCCTGTAAGTTTACCCATTAGTGCATAATTTGCTTGCATTTTTTTTTCTTTCTTTTGTTGTTTATAGTTAGTGTCAGCCAAGGACTGTGTGCCTTTTTTTTCCAAGAAACTTTGCTGTCACCTCCCACATACCTGCAGACATCTTGGCTCCTCCTGACCTTAGTTCCATTGATGCCTATCCAAACTGGACAGGGTAATATACTTCAGCATGGCGGATTCAATTTATGCAACAGACAGAGTTAGATATAGTTTATGATATGTCCTGGAAATTTATGGGCGTTTTTCAAAATGTGGGTGAACGAGTCGGTGTCAGGCTAGTGTAGGATGGTTTTTTCTCCCGGAAACTCGGGTTTTTCGTCCTGCAACCAGAAAATCGATCTCAAAATACACGCAATTTACAGACGGTTTACAAGCAGTAATATGACCTTAGTTACCGACGCTCCTAAAAACCAATTACAACAACCACGCATCGGTGATTCTAGAAACAAACGCCGCAGAGCAGAGCAGACAGTTGCTGAAAGATGAACATTTTGAAAGAGTGGTAAATTATTATTAGCCATATGGTGCAAGGAAGCCTGAGGCTTATGCTGCACCAGTCAAAAAAAAATAATAATAATAATAAATATATATATATATATATATTTATTAGTATATCCACTATGCATACGCAATTGTAACCCTTACCATAACTTACATTCGTATTAATTATAACCTTTACCTTAACTTACATATCTTAGTAGCCTCTTGGTCCATTTAGTTTAATCTGGAGAGGGCATTGCGCTATTGTTGAATTTATTTACCATGAGTTTTTACACCACAATTAATATGAAAATGCTACGTCGGTCGCGTAGAATAATCTGTACCGCGGATACCACTGGGGCTCTGGGTGGTCCGATAAGTCCCAATACTAGCCACACAGCATCTAATGCTTTAGGCCCACTGGAGAACCGCCAGGAATTTAATGCAGGGGGATCTGATTATACTATGACTAATAATACACCAGACCTTGTTAATCACCACGGTTCACATCTAGATACCACACTGGCCAACCACAAACTTCCGGTAGATAACTTTAATCTCTTAAAGTTCAATACTTGCAGGAACACTCGATGTCAAACTTGCCCTTTGATGAATAACAAACACGTCACTAACTGTGCTGAGGACCCTACCTTCTGCCATGCTAGAGACATAATCTACCTTATCACATGTAACACTTGCTTGGCTAAATACATAGGACAAACTGGGGGAGAATTACACATCAGGATTAATACGCACAGATCCCACATCAAAAATAATGTTAACCAAAAAGACACTGAAATACAACATTTCCAGCAGCATAACTTTAATGACATCACCATCACCATCTTAGATATAGAACATAAACATAGAACTAGGCTTGAACTAGAAAACTACAACATACTGAAATACAAAACCCTTTATCCTTATGGTTTAAATAGCCTATTTAATGGGCATTGCTACACCAATAAACCTACTGACAACTGTATCTACAACCTATTCCACATTGTCAAAAGACCCTCCTTCAAATATAAAAAAGCTACAGATAACAAATCCTCTTCTATTACCAAAATAGCAGCGCACACTAACAATACCCTGGGCAGATTTGAAGATGTATTAAGCTCTTGGGATGTACCTATCATACCCGTCAAGCTTATACACGACACTACCTTTAGCCTGAAACTGAGTAAACTCAGAGCCTTAGCTAAAGCCAATGCTACCTATAACCACATCAACATACATTTGAACCACCTACTGAAAGATATCTTCAAATACAGACTCAGTAAGTACCACAAAGCCACCACTGAATATATTAACATTAAGTTTAGTCACATCTTGCTAGACCACATAAACCTTAACCATCTCATGAACATGTATAAACAAGACCTGCCAATCAATAATTTGACCATAAATACTAGATTCAGTTATAACAAACCTATAGGTCTTATTGTATGTAATTATAAACAGGTAGTATGCAACTTAGACAAAAGTGATGCCGAGGCCGAATGTTTCTGCCATTTGCCACAATATCTTAAATATGTAGACAAAGATCACAAACACATTATTACTGGTGACCTTAACATCATTACTGATCCAGATTTACGTAACTTACTTTCCTATGGTTTTAAATTTAGGCCCAACACCACAAGCATCACCAAAAAGATGTATAAACTTATATACCAGGACTTCTTGCACTTTTGTCTAAAGTTATCTTATAAATATAATATACCGCTAGAAGCTTTCCAAAAATGGATATCCCTCACTTATCAAGCGGTTCACAAACAGCTTGCATTCGTACACAGAAAATCACTGCCTGCCAAGACCTTCGATCTGGGAAAAGCTAAGCAACAACTAAAAAAGTTACAGGCTTTATTTATCATCACCACCATAGACAAAGCTGCTAACAATTACAGTTTTATATGCAAAAAATTCTATACTACCACAGTGCTAAACGAACTGAACCACAGTTCTACCTACATACTTGAGACCACAAATAATACCACCATCAGGAAAAAACTATTAGCTATGCATAAAAAATTAAAATTTAACAACCCAAACACTAATTTTCCATTTGTCTACTGTATACCAAAATTCCACAAAACACCTATCAGCTTCAGATTTATTACATCTTGTAGGAATAGTTATGCTAAAAAGCCACATAAAAAACTGGCCTATCTACTAAACATCATTTTCAACAGCATTGATAACACTAGAGCTATCCGCAATAACAACCCTATTCTGGATTTTCTAAAGCACAATAAACATACCACTGAACATATCAGCACCTATGACTTTAAAAATCTCTTTACCAGTATTCCGCACGATAGCCTAAAACATGTACTCGACCACTATTACCAAGAACACAATAACCTGTTACCATGCAATCTTCCATATTGGAATGACCTGACAAATATATGCATATTCAAAAGCTACATCTACAATGGCACCAGTATATATAAACAAAAAACTGGGATCGCCATGGGTGCCTGCAGTTCTAGTCTGGTAGCAAATCTGTACCTACATCACTTTGAAGTTAATATCAACAAAGATATAACCTTTTACAGATATATCGACGATGTTATCGTCTTTAATCATCCTAATTTCCTCACTGATGCCGGCCATGTCTACCCATCTGATTTAGAAATAGTGGCCACCAACATAGATAGCACTAAAAAAGCCAATTACTTGGATATCAGCATACAATTGCACAATAATAATCAGTTAAATACCTCCGTATATGACAAACGAAATACGTTTGGCTTTAACACCATCAGCCTTACTAACTGGCACTCAAACATCTCCATAAGAATCCAAAAAAATTTAATATTATCCCAGAGTATTAGATTAGTTAAAATATGCAACAACGCAGACAACATAATTAGAGCTCTTACAGTCTTTAAGCATAAGTTATCTGAGAATGGATTCCCAATACGCTTCACAAATATAAACCTACATACGGCCATGCAAATAGCCTTAAAAAAATACCATAATAACATCGACCACCATCATATTATAACTGCGGTTTTGAGGAAGTAAATCTTCCACCACTGGATTATATTATCTTGACGGTTTTACAGAGCCTGTAAATATGTATATAACTAGGCACTGCCTTAGGAGCATATTTAATACAGCTTACACTCATTGAAAAAGTTGTACCTGTATTTGCTTCTAAGGCAGTAATCAATTCTTAGCTTCTTTCTTGCCTTACTCTTCCTTCATTTTTCAGGAGAACCATCTACCACCTGCCTAGCTTACCGTTGGCTCGCAGGCCATCTTGGTTTAAGCTATAAATTATTTTCGCATCCAACTACTTGCCAGTAAGAGGGCGCTGGCATCATACACAATACCTATATATTTTAACACGCATGCCACAACGTGGTTTTTTTTCCCGCGTCGTAGCTTTGTGGTAAGTCTGCTTTACTAGTTACACATTGCTGTAAGTAATCAGGAACTAGCCATTCTTTTCTTCATTCAATAATTTATATTATTATGTTATTTTATTTTATTTTATTTTATTTTATATTATTTTATGCTTTCCAAATTTTGGCTATACAACTCTACTGCAATACCAGGTTCTCTTACTACAAGAGACGGGAAGTTACGCTCCCGGTATTTTCCGAAGTAATTGCTTTACCTCTCTTCCTTCACTTTAACTATACACTATCTTTTTCTACATTTCATACCTCAAGAACTATTAGAGCAATTCGAGGGGGATTGAGGTAATATCACCTTCCTATAACCTTGTTTCCGTTCTCCTTTCTTTAGCATAGCTGACTATCTTTTATCATCAAATAACAAGTTTATAAAGCATTATTGGTTCTCTACTATCACCATTATTTGGTTTTTACATTGTTTTCATGGTCTGGGCTATCGGTCGGGCTAAAGTCATCTAGCTTGTTAACCACCTTAAAATTGTTTCCCCCCCACCTTATCTAAATATCTCATACGATAATCTAGTATATCTTAACGAATTAGATATCCTTATGATACCTTATGATTCATCAGGTATAACAAGCAGAGGACAACAGAAACTGATAGCTCGCTAATTGTAGGTAAACACATTGCAAGGGTTAGCCCTCGATAAAGTCCTTTGTAATGTGTATCCACCAATCTATACTGCAATTGGCTTGACATGGGAATTTAGTAATTATCCTTATTTATTTGTTTTATTTTGCCTATAACAATTATATGTTTCCCTACTAGGTTATACCATGGACCAAAGTCAGCTAGGATTGATATCACATCCCTTAGTTACCACCTACTCGTTCATACTATGTTCATAGTTATTAAGACTGATGTAATGTTTTATCTAGACATTGATGGCATTAATCAGCTCTTCTCACCTTTATTAGGTCTTTGATTTTTTGGTTTTTGCTATAGTTTCCACTGTTTGCATCACCTTCACAATTGAATATTTTACCTTTCAACTGTTAACTATTTGCCATATCTACTATATATATATATATATATATATATATATATATATATGAATACCCAGAGAGAGAGAATCATTTGGAAACCGAAGTTTGAAAATTGTTGAAAAAAGTTGGTGAACACTTTTTGGACGACAAAAGAGCAGACAACAATTATAGTCTTAATCGAGAATTTATTAGAAGTCTGCCAAAATATTGGTGTGCAATGTCTTTAAAAATACACTGCCTCCATTCCATTTAGACTTTATCCAAGATAAACTTGAACACGTTAGTAATGAACACTGTAAACATTTTTCATCGAGATATTGTTACCATAGAGAGGTATTACCAAAGAAGCCCATATGGTGGCAGAGTACAGTTGGGCGTCGATCAGAGAGAGATGCCAGATCATTACCTCAGAAAAAAGCAAACGAAAAATAGACTACTTTAATTATAAATTTCACTAAACGTAAACCTGAATTCCTCACTAAATCTCGGAATGCTAGGCAATTTCTGACTTAAAATTCCGATTCAACTCATCATATTGTGGAAAGGATATCGAATCCCTTCGATGACGCGAGGGACTTTTTTTGGGCTTTTTTCACTCCGTGGATGAGTTAGTCGGTCTGAGGCATAAATAGCAAGGCTCCCCCGAAACCTGGGGTTTTTCGTCCAGCAAACAGGCAAATCGACCAGAGAACACACGCAATTTACAGACACAAGACACATGGGTAGACGAGATAACTTTCCGGGTGGCCATAATAAATAGTTTTGTTCATAAGACTTTTTTCAGTTGAAAAGTGGGACATGTTTCCTTCCACTACATTGACGAAAATCGCAAAAGTTTAGAGATACAGCGTTTCCAAAAAAGAATCACCACACTCAAAAGGTGTTAAAATTAAATGATGAGCTTACAACTTCCGTAGAGTAAATAATAAAATTTTTATCATAATTTTAACCCTAGTTTTTTAAGCAGACTTTACATGCAATTTACAAACAACATATAATGTATTCTCAAGGTGTTAGTTGCCCCAATGTTTATTCTAAATAACACATCAACTAACCTTTTAGTTTAATCCACTCTTCGTTTGAAACATCTGTTTTTAATTTATTGTGGTACCTTTCGACTACTTCTTATAATAAATATTCTTTGAAAATCTTCGAAAAGCACGTCCATTGTAATAGTTGATAATCGAGACATCTTGCGAGTGATGGAGTTTATTAGGATAGTTCTTCACTTCACTCTGAAGTTGTTCTTCACCCTAACAGAAGTTGTAAGCTGATAATTTAACTCTAATACCTCTAGAATATTTGTTTTTGGTCCTATTTTTTTTAAACTTAGGAATTTTTGCCTTTCGTTAATGTAATGAATGGACAATGAAAGGTTACACCTTTCAGTTTAAAAAAAGTCTTTCGTTATAAATGAAGGTAAATCCACAAGAAATGAATCCATCTCTCTCTCTTGCCTCCAGTAAAAAAATTCCTAATTTATACCTTGTATAATTTTGGCGGCAGTGAGGTTTAATTGAAGCAACCAAACCCCTCACAGCTTATCTCAAGAGCAACTTCAGCATTCAAATTGATTCATGCAGAGTAAGCCTTACTTAATCAAATCCCTCCGTCGATATGTCTCGTTTAATAAACTTACTCTCTCTCTCTCTCTCTCTCTCTCTCTCTCTCTCTCTCTCTCTTTCTTTCGTAATACACCACCATCAATATCGTTAACCACATCCTTATTTTCTTGCACCTTCCCAAGAGTAAATATCTGCCGTTCCTTACGAAATCAAGTGTAATGATAGATCGTAAACAATCCCTTTCTTACACCAACTGCTACAAATAAAAACTCTTTTCGAATGAAACTCACGGATTCTTTTATTTCTTTTGTCCACAGTAACGGTGAGTTTCTTACAATACCCATAAACCACGCAATTCAGATTCACTCTAGTGTTAATAATTCTACGAAAAGTGGTCCATGCGATAGATTATGTTCGCTGCCTCTCTAGGCGCTACGTATTTAATTCTCCGACTTAACAAAAGCACAGTTGTTGGCCTTTGGCTAGAGAGAGAGAGATGACAAAGCTTGAAAGTCCCTCCCCTCCTTCCCCCTACTAGTGGTAAGCGTGGAAAGCACAAGTATCGATCATTTCAGCAGTGTACACGGTCTTTCCTTAAGCTTTGATGCTAACCCTTTATAAGTTAAAACGCGAAAAGAAAATTTCACAGGTAATTAGGGCTGTAAATTTTCAATATCCGATAAATTTTCTTTGGGAAAATAAAGGGTTTATCCTTTTCATATAGGCCTACTTCTTTTTTCCCCTCCGTATACATCCATCATTCCCATTGATGTTTTCAGAAAATAAGAAGAAATAAAGATGCTTGGGGATTGTGTGTACTTCACCTTGAAGCACCAAATTTGTCAATCTGCAGTGGTGGATTGTCAGAGATATGAATTATGGATGCAGCAGAAATATAGGGATTTCTCTGACTTCAAAGTGAAAGGATTGCTATGAAAACTCCGGAAGTTCTGAAGAGTAAAAAAAGAAAAAATGACATCTGTTGGAGGTTATCTCTTTTTTAGGCTGTTTTCTTTTGTTTTTTCGCCAACGTCAGTAACATGCTTAATTGTGATTCTACAAAAGAAGGTTGTGCTTTCAAACTTCGAAATATTTGAACTTTTTTGTTTGCCGGATGAAAAACCCACATTTCTAGGGAACAAAATATTCCCATCATCTAAACTAAATTCAGATCCTGGTCTTTTCCATAAGGTGTGCATGAACAGCAGTCATATTCATTCTACTCCCACGAGAGTGGAGTGAGGATCTAATGAACAGCCTAATGTGCCATCAGCTATGAACAATCAACCGTCCTTTAGTTTCTCTCGGCAAATTTAAGTGCTACTTAGAAACACTTTGTATATTTAATCTTATTGAGTGTCCGTTGTGTCTTTTTTCATTCCCATAGAGATGTAAAAGAAGAAGAATCTGCTTTTTATATCCGTACATTTTTGAAAACTTTCCGTGCAAGGTTCAGCGTACTAACAACTTCGCTGTGTAGCTAAGATTTTCAAACCGATACAACTGCACGCTGGCTATTATTCTCCTAGTAAAGTCCGCGATTTAAATATATAATAATGCTGAATTGCTTTAATTTGAATAAACGACAGATAACAGGGCTATTTACATGATATTTCTGAAATTGTCCTCTCTCTCTCTCTTCCTTCCATCGATCTGTTGTACTGGCAAACTTTCCAGAGATGAAACAGCTTCCACGGTGCAACCTAGCAAGTAGATGGCTTAGATGCCAAGAATTTCAACGTGGATAAAATAAATAAAGCTGGTTCCATGTTCTGCGTTTGCTCATAAACAAAAATAATTAAAAAAAGCTCGACTATTTTAAATGTTGAGGTGGTTTAGAATCAATTCTTCACCCGAAGAATAAAATTAGCTTACATAGAAGCAAGGCAGAACAATATAAATACAGATGTGGAGGATTTGTTCCTATAATCGGCAAATATATCGATACGACATAAATTGGATATGTTTTTAAAATATTTACAATATATAAATATGTAAAAACATATCCGTGGTCAAATTTTTAGTCACACCAATTTAATTTAAACTTCGCCTAACTACTCCATAAAAACAAAAATGAAATAAAACTGGTCATCTTTTTCGAACAAACTGAAGCCACGCTTTTATGTAGCGAACTATTTTACTTGTGGTGTTTTTTTTTGCATTTTCTCTTCCTTCTACACTTGAACTAATTGAGTTGGAACAATTGTGGTTGTTCCAACTGAATTAGTTCCTCTTTGGTCAGCTCAGCATCGTGAGATTACAGCATCTCCATCACATTACTGTTTTATCCACTTCATCGTATCCAGGTTCATTTGCCCTCCCACAATGTACAGTTGAATTTCAGAAAAAAAGGTTATATTTGTTGGCATAAAGACAGTTTGTACGTTGCCATCTAGGTCTTCATCATTATTAACAGCAGAGCTAGGCTGTTGTCAAAAACAGACGAGGCCCTGTTGAGATTTTGTCCTTTGCAAAACTTCTTGACGAAGGGGCAGAATATCGAAAGTTTTTAAATTTTAAATCCAAAATTTTAAATTAGGAATGACGTCATATTGAAAAGGCTTAATTAGGGATGATATAAATCGCAGACGCCTCTACTTTTAAGTGGTCTTTTCGTTACAATTAGAGAACCTCGGATCCCTGCGAATAAAATTAATTCATAATGAGCTTTTTCGATCTTCTCCAAATATGTACTCCAGGCATTCCCCCGTGCTCACTTTTTTTCAGTAACAAAGTCTTTATTTACTTTTAATAACTGCTTTGAGTAGAAATCAATCCTACCAAAGAGCCTCTCTTCAGAACAAAGCTAGTCAATCTGGGGGGGGGTTAATTGTATTGGTCTGCAAACCCTAAAAAATTTCTTTGTTTTTATTGAAATACGTTGTTATATTTTCAGAATTCCGCAATGATCATTTCAAAAATGACATCCATTTTCTTTCATCATGTCCTCTGGATGAAAAAATTAAAAGTGCATTTTTCCAGTACTTGATTATATTTGCTATCAGAGCTGCCGATAACTTTGAATGGTGCTCCAGGCGATTGCTCTTGTGGTCCTACTTGTTTATTATGTTACATTTTCGGGATGTGAAACGTTTGTACGATTCGATGTTTATTTTAATTAATTCCATACGTCAAAAGATATAAAAAGCTATAACGGGTAATTAAGCGAAAATTTGTAAAGATACAGACGTCAAGAGTATAATTGAATAAGACCATCAATGGCTTCCTTTAATACACTGGTGTGCAAAATTTAAGGACTAGTCAGGTTTTCACCTGCAGCTTCTCATAGGAGTTGCCTGGATATGGGAAAAGCATACCAAAGGAACCTTTCTGAGGTACAGAAATGATGAAGGAAACACCGACACAACTACGGAAACAAAACGGTACAGAGGGACTTTATTCAAAATTGGCAATATAGCACTGGCACATGATACAGATGCATCACTACCAAAGATGGAACAAAGGGAAGAGGTGGTCCTCAGTAGGAGATATGACCACCCATAATGTCGATGCAGGCTTTGCACCACCTGTCCATACTTAGAACAATGTTGATAAGTTCTTGCAGTAACATCGTCCATTCCTCTTTCAGCGCCAACTTCAGCTGGTGAACATTTTCTGGTGGGTGTGGATGTGACGCTAGGCGTTTCCCCAAAGGGTCTCATATGCCTTCGATGGGATTTAGATCGGCGGAACAGGCACGCCAATCCATACGAACAATGTTCTCGCTTTCCAAAAGCATATCAAAAACTGCAGTGCAATGAGATATGGTGTTATCATTCAGAAACACGAACTCGGGGCCAATGGCACCTCGGAACAGACGCAGATGGGGAAGGATTACCTCAGTACAGTAGCGTGCACTGGTTACAGTACCGGCTTCCAGTATCTGGAGTTGTGTACGTCCATCCAAGATAGCGCCTCCCCAGACGAGAACACCTCGACCACCATATCGATCCCTTTCAGTGATGTTTGCGGGGTTATACCGTGTGCCAACCTCTTCGCCAGAATCGCTGCTGAGACTGAATCTACTCTCATCAGTAAAGAGTACCTTATGTAAAGATTTTGTGGTTGTAACCTTTAGAAATAGTGTTGGTCCTTAAGTTTTGCACACCAGTGTAGCATCTACAGCCTTTAACAGAATATCCCATTTCATCATAAAATGTTTAAATTCTTTCTTATATCCACTCCAACTCATCTTTGACAAAGTTCTTCAAGTAAAACATTTTTCTTCACTTTGGAGCATTTATGAAACAATTCAAATTGCACGAAATGAAATACACTGTAGACTATTTCAAAGGCATCTGCGCAAAATGCTTGGGAGAAAATACAACTCAGTTTTCCTCTTCTTACATACTCAAACATGCTGATGACAAAAATTTGACTGTAGTTCTGCTTCCAAATAACCTCAACCTCTTATCCCTAGCTACAAACCTAAACCGCTTACATCCTGTAAAATATCTTCCAATTATGATTTGAGTGTCATCCCAGGGAAGTCAGTCCTTATGACTTATTCATTGAACAGCGCAAACCTATTTTGTATCTGCCCCTTTGAGTATACAGATTCTGACTATCAACCAGCATTCTGATTTAGAAGTGGTGCCCCCTCCCAGTTCCAAAATAGACTAAGCATTTTATGCTTCATTTAAATGAACCAATCACATCGTATTTGTATACGTCTCATTCATCATTGAGTTCCTCTCATTATTCTGAGCATCTCCTGGACCGTCTACTTTGTGTAGTTCAATGAAGAATATTATATGCTCCAAAGGCTTCGAAACGAAACCATAAGAATAAATCCTACATGATAATGCTGTATAAACGCTTTAAACAACAACACGCTTAAATCCAAGCCTGAAGAGTGCAGATAAATTATTACCCGTTACACCGACTCATCACACGTCTGAACACGATGAACGTTTTGAATCTGAGCATGGAAAAGGTTTAGATTCAAATGCTGTCAATGACGAGAAGAATTTTATGGGCCTTGAATCCAACGTGGCTGAGTTAGTTGGTCTCAGCCGAGGGTAGCAGAGTTTTCCTATGGATTTTCATCAATCAAACAGGTAGGCTTTGTTGAATAGATCTTCACCTACAGAGATAGTTCAGCCAGTCCATAACCTACATATCATCTTCCAGTGCGTTATCCATGATAAAAACTACAGAAAGAAATACTCATCCTTAAATACTCAGTCCTCCAACTTGTATTGGAGCCACTTGGAAGTCACTTTGCCTACATGGAAGCCACTTCTTCTTGTAAAAAATCTAAAGATTCGAGTGAAGTGGTGCCGCTAACGCCAAGGCTGGACTGTGGAGCAGTTAAAAAAATCATTTGGTCTAACGAGTCTCGATTTACCCTTTTTGGCACCAGTGGCGAAAATTTGGCGTGAAACCTCATAAAGCCATGCATCCTAACTGTCTCGTGTCCACCACTCTAGCAACTGGAAGAGGTATTGTGGTATGGGTGTATGTTCTGTTGATACATACTGGATCGCTCATGCCATTATATTATTTACAATGAATATTCTTCTGTCATACTGGACCAGCTTCGCCCTGCAATGCTTCATTTTTACCTGGACAGCACAGCTATCCAGCGTGCAGAAAGTGTATCCGAATTGTTCCAGGAACATTCCCAAGATTTCCGGCATCTACTGTGGCAGCCTAATTCTACAGATAATGTCTGAGATATGTTGGAAATGCAGTTCGGCTTCGCTCTTCGCTACCGACCACAATACAAAACTGACAAATAACGCGATGTAAGAATAGTGAAGTCTGCAGCTAGACTCTCTCAGACACCTCGTGGAATCCATGCTACTACGCGTACGGGCTGTAATTCCGGCAATAGGTGGCCCTACTACGTATTGAATAAAGGTTTCAAATTTTCTGCGAGCGAGTGTACTATTAAGTTTTAATCGTACACTCACTCAAGTTTTAAACTGAGCTGTTAGTCCAAAGATTGTTTTAGGAGATGCAACAGTTGAACGATTGAAAGCAGTACTGGTACCAGCATCGAACTAACTGATGTGCGTAATTCGCCTGAGCTCTCTGTTTATTCTTATACTTTTCTAAGACCTGTATTCCGGTGGTCAAACAGCGACATTCGGCACAGGTTAACAAAAGTATCGATATCCTTACAAATCTGTCATGGCGGAGAGGAAATTCGCTAAATATGATGTTTTATTCGAATAAAACATCGTCAGTTGTCATGCGCGCTTATAGTGCTTTTATAATTCTCATTAATTTTTAACTTGGCACATCTTACTGTAGAATGCGCGTAAATGAAAGCTGTAAGGACTTTAAAAAAAAAAAAAAAATCAACGCTTGTTCCTTATTTAAAGAATAAAATATTTCTAGTATTCAAAACAACAAACTGCCAAAGCCATTTGAAGTCGAATTCTCTTTTCATGGTCTCGTTTTATTTGTTTAACAAATGTTACATTGATAACTGTAACCTCCTTCCCCCATCCCACCCCCAGCTCGCTCTTACCAAATGAAGTTCTGATGACTGCTCAATCATAGTTATGGTGTTCGGCCTATAAACTTTGATTAGTTACCTCGTGCTGCCATCTAGTGAGATAAAACTACATGCATTGTTAATGGCGTATTTATCATTCATGTTTAAGCGCTTGTTGAAAAGTTAATATTTAATTATGTAATGTTTACTATTGAGTACAGTTCCGAAAAAAAAAAAAAAAACATGACAGAGAGATAACACTTTAAATCTCGGGGAAGAAACTTGCTTGTAACAAGTGGTTTTATTTGGTCATTAATTTTTAATGTAGTCGTAAATATAGACGCATACGGTGCATTTATAGCCCTCCCTGCTCACAGTTTTATTGCTTCGACCAATTCGAATAAATCAAAAGGACAGTTTATGAATCTCCTTTAGGAAGTGCCTTTTTCTATATGACGTCCTCCATAATAACGTTTATTACGAAAATTCTAGGCGTGCCTGGGCATTTTAGGGGCAAAACAGCGTATTTTTCGGCTTAATTTCAACTACGCTTCACAACCCTAACCTTATAAGCGTGATTTCTCTGCCATAAAATTCAGTTCACTTTCGAGGGGGAGGTACTCGGCTCCTTCGGAATCCCCTGAAGAGAGATTCAGGTCTTAAGTATAGCAGCTAAGGTACCCATGCGCAATAGTACATTCCTGAAACTGGTAACTATCGTACGTAACTAACCAAGCGATTCAATGAATGCGTCTGTGTACTATTTGAAAATTTTAAGAGGTCCTCTTAGAATCTTGCGGGATACAGTCACCATAGTTGCACCTCTGATGAAACCGGAAGTATGTCTAGTTTGAAATTTTTTCAATTTTGAATGTTAAGAACTTTGAAGTTATCTTTGAGTCTAATATCATTCCAGGACTATAAATTCAACAACTTGTTTGGAATCTTCATTTCAGCTCACTTGGTAAAATACTGCGAAAGCTCAAAGAAGGTTCTTTAGCTGCTTACGTTAGAGAGACAATACCAAAAACGAAACTATAGAGACACGCGCTACGACTTCGGGCTTGGATGCTGCCATGAAATAAGAAAGTTTAACGATATACTGTTCATCTACCAACTATTAAATGATAGGTTAGATTGCCACGCGCTGCTATAATGTGCAACTTTAATGTGTTACTCTGGCACGTCTGGCACAGTACGATCTTCGAACGGGGCATCCATGGAACCATTGATAAGGACTGTGAATTTGGTGATGTGGGAGCTGAATTTTATGCAGAGTAATTTCTCTTGAGAATGAATCCTCCATCAGGAGAACATATAATCTGTATCTGTTGTTGCTGTATCTGTATCTGGTGGTGGTTTTAGGAGCATTAGCAACTAAGATCATATGTTCTGAGGTCGATTTTCTGTTTGCCAGACGAAAAAACCGAGTTTCCGGGAGGAAAAACCATGCAACCCTCACTTAAAACGGATTAACTACTGAGGCACTCTGTGAAAAAAAAAACTGTAAAAATTCCTACTGACTGAATTTGAATCCGCGTATTTTGCACCAGGTGGAAGAATGGCGATTATATCCACTAAAGGACATAGCAAGCAACGTTGAGTCTGAGATAATGGTAGTGGGGGAATTTCAGTATATAGCCTCCACTGAAATCGCCCCCACTACCATTATCCATTAGAAAAGGAGAATTTCAGTGGATAACCTCCCTGAGTTAACATCCCCTTGTGCCAAGCATCTTCATTTAGTATTATAAATCCACAGGAGTAAAATAACCAAACGATTGATTTTTTTTTCACACACGGGTACTTTGTCCGTCATGGAACTTTCTCTCCCTTGCCCCTATAAAGAATGTTTCTCCTTCCCGGAACGATTTCTTCTAACTGTAGTGTAAATTGCTTCTAGCAGAGTATTGAGCTCTGCCGAAGAGTGTTACGATCTCTTCCGGATCTGAAATCCCTGGACGTTTCTATAGTAACTGTTAGTCAAGGCAAGGAGAAAGAGAGAGAGAGATTGTTGCATTCTCCACTCGAGCCCTAGATTCGAAAGATTCTTGATTTGTGTGCCTCTGTTTGCGCACACACGGAAGACAGATGGAGAGAGAGAGAGGTTGTAAACTGAGTTTAGTGCCTGCAGCAAAGTTAAATGCATGGTAATGAGTTTAAACGAAGTGGTCCGTTAAAAGCGGCAGTTGCATTCAAACAGCAGCGTTAACTGTTTATCAAGCGAAGCAACAAACATGGCTGGGAACCAGCGGAACTGACACGTTTATCACAAAGGATGTCCTTATTTTTATATAAAAAAAGAGTTCCTGACCAACTGTGTTAAATGTCACTTTGAGTTAAGCTAGAAGAGTCCAAAAACCTTATCTCGGATAATCGGTTAAACGGAATAATCCGAAATTTGTTGTGAATGTCCAGAAGAAGAAGGAGATGAAGAAAGATGGAAAATAATAAATTGTAAAAGTGCTAAATACAAAAAATACACAGGAGCACGCACGTGATATCTTTACTATACCATAACCATACAATTTTAATGGAATTTGTCGACCCTTTTTTGGTTGTATATTCCCGTGTTCGTCCAGGATAAAACATCACGTTCTGCTCAATATAGTTTGCAGCTTTTTTGAGACGAAATTTCAATGTAAACTTTCACCCCCGAACCCGCCCTGTTTCGTATTTCTGAACCCACTTCCACCTAACCAGAACTGTGTTTTCCATGGCATCAGGTTCGGATCATTTAATCAATGCGATGCTTGTTATTTTCCCCCTTGATTGTTCGGTTGTTTTTAATTTGCCCCAAGACAATTAATGACACTAGGCAGCAGTATACAATAGCTGGATGTATTTTATGGTCGGTATGTTGGTGTTCAGAATGAAAACCCAAATTTCCTGAATGAAAAACTCTGGAAACCACACCCGAAACCGACTAATTAGGGAAAAAAAAAAAAAAAAAAAAAAGACCATAAAAATTCGTCTTGTTTTAACTCGAAGGTATTCAGACTTGAGTTTGTTCAAAAGCGCGTGAAAGGAAGATAATCCGAACCAGTGTTAGCCATGAGAGCTTTTCCCTAGAACTCACATTTGCAAGCTGCATCCAACCCAAAATGGAGACCATGAAGAATAATTTTCTGTTTCTTGGATAGAGCCCGTAGGAGGATGGATAGCCAATCGATCCAATGTCAATGTTTTTTTTTGTTGAAGCGTGCGCAGTCCTCTAATAATTGGCAGTGGCATTAGTATTATCCAGGATCTCTCCTACTGGAATTTGATGTAACCCAATCTTTTTCATTTTTTTCTTCCGCTCAAGATGGCTTCCGGGAACGTTGATGTAATATCGATCAGCGATCGTTGACCCGTTATATTAGGCCATATGAACACTCGCGCCCCGAGGCGATAGCGAATCTTCTTTAAAAACTGCCTTTATCATTGTATGACCTTCGAAGTCTGGTTTCCTCGACTAACACAAAGTTTAATGGTACCTCGGACTTTTGATATCTAACGGATAATGTAAACACACGAGCACTGGACGACTGCGTCCTTAGAATTCAGCTGAAACAGACATGGTAAAACACGCTTGTATTTATATCACAGTTAAGGCAGAGAATTAGGAGAAAGACCAACATTGATCTTCTATCTACCTGCAACTCTTCTTAGCAAACGGATTTAAATTTTCTTCCTTCTTGTCTGTCTACATAGATCATTTGAAGTCAGAACTGTCTGTGGGATCTGTCGCTCTCTTCCCAGATACTGCGATATCCGAGCAGATTTCCCCTGAATGAAGCTCGTACATCGCACAGTTGCTCGCTGTAGAGCTGGTCTTAGATCACATACAAACCGCCACCACCGAAAACGTATTTTGTATACCTATTGCCTAAGTTCATTACAGGCTTAATCAACGCCGAGATACAATCCTCATTCATCCTGTCCAGGGTCCAGCAGCGGCTATATTATATTTTGGAACTCGATTTTAATATTCGCTTCTGCTGGATTTTTACATTGGGACCAAGGAGAAATGTAATTTTTCATTCCGGCCCTTGCGGATGGAGCAGTGGAGAGCTTCACTGGTTTCTCACATCGTGTGTAAATGAGTTCCATTCCCTTTCGTCCGAAATTGATAAATACTTTCCATCCGGGGAAGAAGATCTTTCATGGGCTTTTATCGCTTTGTGGCCGAGTTAACTGGTCTCGGGAAAGAGTGACATGGTTTCTTATCTGGAAAACAACCTGACTTATCATAGAGTACCTTTGGCTCTTCGCGGTCTTATCTGAATCGCTGCATAATCAATAGACCTAACTGGACGAGTATACTTCCATTGTGTTTAGCATATGATGCTCTTATATGACAAATATTTCAAAGATTTTTGCTGATGCATGTATTATTCTTATTTGCCAAATATTCCGTTGATATTTACTTCTGGAAACTTTCTTATAAAAGCGAACAGTCATTTACTCTTTCTTCCATGCACTTTCCCCCAGGGTCGTTCTAAATTGGTTTGGAAAACATTTTGAAACTGAAACTTACGCGGTACAGCTCGGTAGTTTTCCAATGAACAGCAGACAAACAGCCACTCGGTTCATCTTGAACAAAAGATGAAAGAAATCAATTGGGATAAGGTTCTCGTGGAAAAAGATGCTTGTATTTCGAGCCGGCGTTAGATACATCCGCTGGATGAACCCGGTTAACATAAAGTTACAAATCCTTCGCATTCTATTTTAAAAAAGGGCTGAAGGAAATGGTAAGATATCTACGAGCGATGCGAATAAACAAAACGCTGATAATAACGTCCACCGAAATGCCCAAGGAAATGCGCATCTGAATAAACAAACTTTATTCTTAAGACCATTCACGATATCTTTCTTAAAGATTTCAACTGTTATTTTAAGAAACGTCTCTCGCTCATCTCTGGATGAAGCAAAAGTAGAAGAAGAAGAAAAAAATTCTAATGGCAATTTTGTGGTTTATGGCTCTTCCCCTTTTCTTGGTCTTTCTTTCTTTTTTTCTTCGGAGCGTATGAAATGGAGAACGCCTTCTAGAAGCGGTTGCAGTTATCAAGTTTAAGGTTGAGAGAACCCGTGATTTCGTTCAGTAGCCGCTCTGTTGATTCCATAGAAACACAACAATGGACAGTTCGATAATGGAGGCGGATGACCGAGTGTGGTGCCTTTAAAATGGCCGCTTTTCGGTCCGATGTGGCAAAATTACAGTGGACGTAATTGGCGGGGTCGATAGCGAGAGAAAGAGTGAGGTTCGCAGATAGCGACAATACTACTTTGCCTTTTAGAACCAAATGGGAAAATCGATAAGTGCACAGCGATTGTGATGGAAAATAATGATGGAGGGATGATGAATGCACTGTTGTGTTGTGTTGGAAAATATAAGCCACCCGCCAGGCTTCACGACTTCCTTTTATTTCGAACACGACGGTTTGTTTCTTACACTGCGATTCACAGCAAGATTTGGCCCTTCTCTTGGCTGCTTATTTGAAAGGGATGTTAAGAGAACTCCCCCCCCCCTGGTGGTAAACCGGCGTGTGGCTTGCCATCTCTTCAGCACTTGCTAAAAACTAAAATCACTGCGCGCCAATAAAACTGAAAATAATCGTCCCTCATCAAATTGGGGAAACCCCGCTATATTCACCACCACCACCACCCCAACTTCCATTCCAATTTAACGACACGGCGTGCGGGAGGACAAAGGTCAAATTCTTCGCATGCAGAGGCGGCGTGCTGTGCCGAGGATTAATGTCCGACTGCGGGGTGCCTTTCCAAAAATCTCACCTTCCGACAAGAGCGAGCAGCGAGCGTGGTTTGACGTCGAAGAAGGCGACAGCAGTTTCTCCATGATTACGCTCACATCGTCTTTCGGCGAGATTTCGAAAAATCGCCTGTGTGTGTGTGTGTGAGTGCGCGCGCGCGCCGCCTGTTTACCGAGGTAATCTCGTGGGGAAGAGCCGAAAAGAAGTAGAAGCGCGCATTGCTTCTGTCGATCAACTACGGCGTTTCACTCGTGAAGAAGACGTCGGATTACAAGCAATCGGCGGAAATACTCTTGTGACGGAGTATCGATCCGATCCCCAGCTCAGACTACATTGAAGCGTTTTAAGAGCACTTTTCCATAACTTCCAAAAATCGCGCGCATTCTTACCCGTCTGAATTTTCGGAACAAAGTGCAGATTTCTTTTCCGACAGGAAGAAAAAATTCGCTGAGATCTCTTTCTTTTTTTTGGTGTTGCGATCGAGAAAATGAAAATCAGAATGAAGAATCCCTCCGTATAAGACCCACCCCATCTTTATTGCTTTTGTTCCCTCTCTCTCTGTCAACTCCAACTCCGAACACCAACGACGTCATTTTGACGTCGTTTTTTTTTAGATTGTTTATATTTGTACACTGAGTGGCCACTTTATTAGGTACGCCTGCCTTTTTCATGAAATGGAGCGCTCCTTTAATGATAGCATCCCGTTCGTGTGATGCAATATAAAACAGACAGAGATGGCGTATATGTGCAGTTCAGTGTGAGAATGGGCAAGGACTAAAGATTTCTATGCTTTTGAAAGTGGCTTGGCAGTCGGTGCCAGACGCCCCGGTATGAGTATCTCTGAAACTGCAACCAGCTGGGGTTTTCCCGTAGACTGCTTGGTTCGAGATTGGTTCAATAACCAAATCACATCCAGCCCACAGCAATAGTGGTAACCAAAGTGGCATTTCGAAACGGACATCTCGTCCAACCTTGTCACGGATGAGGTATAGCTGCCGACGACCGAACTGGGTTTTACTCCTCTTAGCAATAAGCAAGAAAGTACTGTCGGTGGGCTCAAGAACACCAGCACTGGACAATAGGGAATTTGAAAAACTTTGCTTGGTCTGACGAATTTCAGTTCCTGCTGTTTCACGCTGATGCGAAGACCAGAATATGGCGAAAACAGCAAGAGTCCAGAACCAACAGGTGAGGTGTCAACAATGCAAACTTGTGTTATTGGTATTTTTTGTGGAGTGGGGAGCGTTTTTCGTGGTGCATATTGGGCCCCCTTGATACAAGTCTATCCATATGCGAATGGGGTCTTCCTACAGGAAAATGCGCCATGCCACGCTACAAGAATTATACAGAAATGGTTCCAGGATGACAGTGAATTCAGCCTATTGTCGTTGCCCCTCCCAATCACCAGATTCCAAAGCAGTTAAACACCTCTGTGAGGAAGTGTAATGAGCTGTTTGGAGTAAAGATCCGCAATCATCCAGTGTGCAACAATTTTTGAGTCAACATGGACCAGAATCCCTATGGCACGCATTCGACACCTCGTTGAGTCCATGCCACGGCGAATCCAGATTGTCCTGATTGCTGACGGGGGACCCCACTCCCTATTATATAGGTGGTACCTAATAAATATGCCACTAAATGCATGCATGAGGCCCAGTTCCGGGAATATATCTAGATATATACCGCAAGCCGAAAGACAGAAAACAAGTAGGGATGCAGCCGAATTTCCAGATTATCGCTTTTTTGCAATGGTTTCAAATGTTGCACAAGTACAAGCTGAATTTCAGCTTTCAATTGAGTTGTATAATATTCACTGATTCCCTTAGTATCGTAATTACATTACAAAATGTTGTAACCACCACATGTCCAAATAGCAATATTCTGCTAATGTAATGCAATTCTCGGACTACTCTGATCTCTATACCGATTACTCCAAAATGGATGCACACCTTGCTGCAGCAGTGGTCCTGCTAAATGCCATAATTTCTCAGTCTCTTCCCACAGAATGCAGTATATATGGTGATGAATTGTTTGCTATAAGTCTCGCACTAGATCATATTAACAAAACTTCCCTTGCAAAAATGGGTGTAGTCTCAAAAGGAGGAAGAATGCCATCAGCATTGAACTTGCTAAATCCATTTAAAGCCTCAGACGCTTCAATCAGATCTCCTCGCAGGTGTTTGTCTCCAAACCCTTCAATTTGCAGAACCTTTTGCAATTTGATATCAACACCCTTTTTTCCCCCTCACCAATCTCATTTCCCTTCTCTGACCCATTCCAGAAGATCTATATCCTTCCTAAATCAAGGCCTCCAGACTGTATGCAGCACTCAAAGTGTGGCCTGACTACTGCCTTATACATTGGGACAATCACTTCCTTATCCCTGCTATCAAAGTTCCTGCATATCATGGACAAAATCCCATGCGCTAGCCTAGAAGCCAAACTCAGAGAACTTCATATCTGACAGAACAATTACCCTCAGTCCTTTTCATTTTCCTCTACACTGAGTGTAATACAACAGAGTTAGTATGTTAATCTGGGACTACTGCTACCCATACGCAGTACCTTTGCGTTTGTAAAACTTCAACTGCCATTTCACACTTGTTGCATAGCTTACCTTGATTACTATCATTAGCTGCCCTGCCAACTTTTGTATCACCCGCAATTTAACGCACTCTTACCTCCTAATGAAAGACGATCCTCCACAGTGCCCTCAGTTGCTGACCAAACTTGAGTAAAGCACGTAATCATAGAACGTCAACGGTACCAAATAGCCCGCCAGTCAACTTTCAAATAACATGCACGTGAACCATTAACTCTTCAACTAATTCTGGAAGACCAATCAGAAGTAAATGAACCCTTTGCCTTCCTCAATTTAATAAATCCTACCAACTGCATCTAATACACCAACATCAGAAACAACATAACTGGTAATAGCAAAACTTGAATAGACTCAATATACCAAAGCAGATTTCCCACCATAAAACCACAACAAAAAGAAGCTCTCACGACTAATTATAGGATTGGGCATAAGTACCCTACCCACTCCTTCTTTCTTACAGCAGATGGACTCGCTCCAATGCCGAAACTGTCTTTCCGCACTAACTCTCATCCCACCCACTTATTCAGTCACTAAGTATTTGAAAGCATAGCTGCATAGGCATGCAAAGGCATGACAGCCTATAAAACGTTGATGAACCTACGCTACAACCAGATCCGAATGATGTCGCAGATCTCTCCTGCCTGAAAGGGACAGAAACTTTTTCAATGAATATATTATTAGAAAATATGGTCTGATGCTTATTGGACTCTTCTTTGCCTTTTGGGAATTCCGTTTTTAGGCTGCGACTGTCTCGCCTGAAAGATTTATTTGGGGATTCTTTTTTGTTCACGCTCCTTTGAGAATCATCTGCAATCTTCTATAATATTGAAACAATACCCCATTTCTAGAATATTCAGCCATCGTGGGTAGAATATTCTAGAAATGGACGATTCTACCACAGTTGGTAGAATCGCCGTCCTCCCCACACTGGGTGGAAAAGATCTGAGACGGGATTCGAACTCAGTTTTTATGGTCCTTTTTCACAACGTGGCTGAGTTAGTCGGTCTCAGGCGAGGGTAGCATGGTTTTTTTCGCCCGGAAATTCGGGTTTTTCATCCAGTAAACAGAAAATCGACCACAGAACACACGCAATTTACAGACAATATACACGTAGCAATATGGCCTTAGTCGCTGATGTTCCTAAAACCTTGAAACAACAACATCTAGAATATTCCAGGATCATCTACAACGTTCTACCACATTCAGGAGGATGAATTATTCTCGAATATTCTATAAATTTCTTAAATATTTCTCAAATATTATTGAATTTTTTTTGATTTTTATACATAATAGAGAATATTTTAATAAAAATTGGTAAACAATTTTGTCCTACTTTAATAAAGCTTTGGAAATTAAGAAAAATGAAACGTGATTCGAAACTTTTAGGTGGGAGTGTAAATGTGTTAACACATACAAACACGTACATTAGCGTCTTCATCTTTTATCATGTGTTCCTTGAACTCCACGGCTACAATTGTTCTAAGTATCCTCTTTGTATTCCTGTTCTTTGAGGACGCTCCACTTTCAACCACAGAAAACTATAATTTGCGTGTATTCCACACTCCACACTTGGGCTGCCAATTCGTTTTAGTGGGAAACACTGATTTTCTTGAATAGAAAAACCTTGCAACCCTCAGCCCAGACCCAAAAAAAAAAAAAAAAAGTTCCATATCAGGATTACTCGAGAACAACCTCATCCACTAATGTGTATTATGTCGATAAGTTTGACATGCCTTCTGACTAACTCATCCATGGAACATAAAAACCCATAAAAGTTCCTCGCGTCATTAACGTTGTTGTTGGGTTTTAGGAGCTTCAAAGGCTAAGGCCACATTACTCCGTGTACGTTGTCTGTAAATTGCGTGTGTTCTGAGTTCGACTTTCTGTTTTCTGGATGAAAAACCCGTGGTTCCGTGATAAAAAAACCATCCTACCTCGCCTGAGCCCGACTAACTCAGAGACGTTGTGGAAAAAGACCCATAAAACTTCCTCCCATTATCAATGGGATTGAAATCCAAGTCTTTTTCATCCGGTGTAGGGAGGAAGGAGATCCTACCAATTGTAGAGAGTCATCAAGTTTTTGGTTGAACTGTGAACTCGATTATTCTGATTAGCACCTAATAAGAAATATCGTGACTTGTTTTCAGCATACTGCTAAAGCTGTTATTTCTCTAGGGCCCTCGGAAGGTCCCTCAGAGATGCTGCTAACGCCGTTCTTTTAAAATAAAATCGTGTTCTGCATAAAGTTAAAAAGCGAGATGGTATTTAAATGATTTGGTATAAATCGTAAGATTTTTGCAAGGTTCTTTGACCTTGTATGTTTTTGTTTGACTGGGTATTTGATGTGCTTCTGTATTTTTATTTAATATCTCTCTCATTACTACCTCCACAAGCTGAATAGTAAAAATAAAGGTTTAAAAAAAAAAGAATTTAATACTCGTTTCTATTACGCTTACCACTAAGGGGTCAATAAGGTCCCCCTAGTTGTAAGCATACATTTCTACAAGAAAAATAACCTCGTTTTTCGTCAAATAACACTCTGTTCACTCTTCCCTGTTCATCAGCCATTGCGTTACTATGGAAACGTATTACGCAGGAAAAACAGCTGGTACTCTTGTTGGGAGAAGCCATTTTAGAGAGTTTATTGTGGCGAACGTATATTGTAAATGGCGTCAAACCGGTACTTGCAGAAATAGCGCAGAATCACGTACAAAGCCTCACCATTCCTCAGAGGTCGTTACTAACTCTTAAAGCACCAGATTCACACCGACGGCAACCATTAAGAACACCCTTCAAGATACATAAAGGAAGGAAGAAAAGTGGCAGGACGGTCGGCCATATTGGAGAAGTTCCTTCCTTTTCCTCTGCGAACCACTTCCGCAATGAGCTGTAGCTGTAGAGATGATCCCCAAGAGACACGTTCTGTAAACTATTTCATATACGCGAAGACTCAAGACCACTTCTGGGATCACATGACCAGCAATAATGAGAAATGCGTGATCGCAAAAGTAACTGCATTTTCTAAGTTTCGGTTTTCCCCTGAGCCCAGATATACTTTGCAGTACGCTGGTTTCAGAACTGAAATGAATTAATGCTGTTATAATTAGTTGACTTAGTTTTCCCTTAAAAACAGTCTTAAGTTTCTCAATCCAAGCTATTCTTGCAGAGGAGAGCTTGCACTGATAATGCTTTATGGTGAGATTAAATTGGTTTCATGCCATCTTGCGCTCCAAGGATTACTTAAATGGGTTAATTATAGTTATTAGTCCTTAATATTAGTATTAATTAGTCTACATTCAAAATGACAAGACACTCATGTTCTTTTCTCTCTGACATTGAGCTTATCCCTTGAAATGTTAAATTGGCGTGGTTTGGTTTGGGCCCTCCCCTACCAATTGAAATACCAACCTGGATGAACATACAATATTCTGAATTTTTGAGACGCATTCATGATTTCGAGACTTTATTCTTTGGTTCTCATGAGCTGAGCTGTTTTGTAAAAATTGAGTTCAAGTCCTACTGTACCAAGGTAACTTTAAAGAAGTGTACCTTTCTTAGATTTTTCTGGATTTCGACTTTTGTTTATCTCGAGTTTTTCATCCAGAAAACAGGCAACTGACCGTACACTATACAGTTTACGGACAGGATCTGCTGACACTTCATATCCCCACCTGTTTTGTCACGAAAAAAAGAAGAAATTTAGAGCAACAGCTTTAACTGAAATCGCTATCGATCTTTTCAAGAAATCTCTTATTCATTCCGATATTTTCTAAAAAATTTGTTCCTATTAAAAGAAACTGCGTGTTGGTAAAAATCTTTATAAATTCCTTATACCATTAATTGTACAAGCCTTATAGGACGGATCTCATATGCAGAAGCACATCTCTAAATCTGCAGGTCATAGGCAGAATATCCGTATATGGTGGAACTGGTGGAGGGAAGAATTTTCAACTAACGATGCTGGAAATACTACAGTAGTTTGAGACTACTTTTTAGGTTAAATCTAAATAAATAAAAGTTTCAGTTCTAGCCATCAAACTACTTTTGCAGTGTCCATTGAAGCTTGTCATTATCTCAAACCAGTTGACCAAAGCCTTTTCTTCTCGAAAGAGGGTGTAGTTTTCGCACGATACCTATACTTCTTTAGTATCTTCTTGAATTTCTGAAATACTAATAAAAAGCCGAATTTCTACTTAAATTTTCTTGTCCACAAATTTCGAAGCAAACTTAGCTTCGCCTGGCCATTAACATCCAAACCCAGCATAACAATAAGATGCCATCAAGCCTTGGCAGAACTTTTAATGAACACGTATCGAACATTTATTCCGCATCCTCACCGCTGTCATTTAGATAATGATTTCACAAATAATATCGTCCTCTTCAGCTTTTGTCTCTTGCCCAGTAATGATGCACGCATTAGATAAAGGAAAGATTTTAATGAGCATCAGAGCTTTCCATGATACAGCCGTTAATATCGATGCTCGCTCTCTCTCCCTCAAGAGTGAATATTGTTGGATTGAGTTGCGTGAACAGGATAGCTTATTTGAAAACCTTTGATCAATTAACAGTGTTTTTTTCTTTACACCCTCGATAAACAATTGGCAGAAAAAGACTGACGGTTCTGCTGCCCCATGCTGAAGTTTTCAGTAATTGTCCGCAAAGTTCCCTTCTGATTTTCAATGTTCCTTTCTTCTTCGTTCTTCGAACCGGATTTGTCCCACAGACTGTAGCCACTCGTCAAAAACCTTGGACAATGTCTGCGTTGATACAATGGTGAACTCCGCTGCGCAACTTTCTCTGATGATACCTTTGATGAAGACCACAAACACATCATTGGCTATTTCGTTTGTCTGTGGAAAGAGACCTACAGACATGAGAATGCTGGATTCTCTAATAGTTTGCTAGCGCAGTGTAGAACTTGCTGAAGAACAGAAATAATGTGGTACGACATACACAAACCTGTTAACTGCTTGTCTTAAAAACTACATGGCTGCTATTATCATCCGAGAGTTAGTGGGAAACAAATTAATGTGTTTTATAAACGAAAACAGACTAATTGCGAATTAATGGGCACTTGTGTTAAGAAAATTCCAAACTTCATCTTGCAAACCGCTTACAGAACAGAAATTTCTTTCAAACTGAAATCCGAGGATCCCTGGTCCACTGTTACGTAGCCCAACCTCGACAACGGTTGGAGACAGAGCGGCTTACACCCAGCAGACAGAAAAGCTTACTAAACAAATTCCTTCATTAGGAAGATGATGTTTATGGTATTAATTAAGGTAAAAGCTTCGTATTGTCTGAAGTTTGCCAAGAGTGACGTCACGACTTCATCTGCGTAGACGAAACAAACAAGAACAAGGTCATCGAAATGTGAGACTCAAAAATAGGCGTTTACTGGTTTTAATAGATTGGAGAATTTGATAAGGATGGTGTAATTAAGGAGTAGCCTCCGTTGGCACATTTTAAAATGGAGCGCCATCTGAGAATTAATAAAGTTAAGGCTTTTTCAAAAAGCCTTAACTTTAAAGCTTTTTAATTTATTTATTTTGTTTTCGCTCCAAGCAACTAAGACTATGAGTAATTGGGCATTATATCCTGTTTAGCTGGATGAAAAACCTGTTAATGCATTTCGTGACTGTAGAGTCAGCATGCGCGACTTCAGTTCATGATTAATTAGTGAATTTAGGGTTTTACAGAGATCAGTAGTCACTGGTAGCGAATGTCGGCATTCTTCCCACCCGCTGTCCCTCTAAATATAGTTTTCTGTTTAAATTATTTCTATTTCTCTTTTATAAGCGCTGCTAACCCCATAAAACCGTTACGATTTCTTAGGAATATGCAAATTTCTTCATCGAAATGCTACAACCAAGTCTACAGTCCCTAATATTCGCATACCCCACCACATTCTCTCTAGGGCAGCGCACCATCGGGATCTTGTAGACGGGGGAATAACATCAGTGTCTTACGTTCCAAAATATAGCGAGAACCGGTCGTATTTAAATATCTGCAAAAGTCTATCTTTTCATGCAAAGCTCCTTCTGTGTTTTTGATATTCAAAGAAGCATCCAATCCCCTTTAGGGCACATTTCTTATAATCTCCCTCTTCTGTTCCAGTTTCCGCATTTGTTTTTCTTTGCATATCTTCGAGCATATCTCAGTTTCTTACTTTCGGGTGCGATTTCTTCCGCCGCATCTCTCGCTATTTTTCAATCTTTTTTTTTTGTTTCTCCTTCTCTGTCTCTTTCATTCTCCCCAACAGTATCTCCATTGCAACTTGATCCTGCCATAGAAGTGAGCGTCGTGGACCGATATCTATGTTATTCAGTTGCATACGTAATGATCTAATGGAGAGATCGAAGTAAGTATCTACCACCTGGTTCCCCCTCCCGTCTTCTGACAGGAATATAAATTATTATCGATTTTCATTGCTGAAAACTAATTTTATTTTTTACAGTTTCCACTATGGAAAGTGGGAATGGCCAGAGTTTTTATCTGATCAGAAAATACCACGCACAAAAAATTCTTCATTCATTTGAAGTTGTTTTTACTTCTTGTCTTTTAAGCCTCTTTTTAATAAAAGGGATCAACGCAGGATGAGGGAAAGTAGGCATTATGAATGCAAAGATAATCCGGAATCGTATAATCCATGGAAATATGTACAATAAAGGAACTTCCGGTTTTAAGCATCGATAGCCTCGAGAAAATGATTTTAGATTTTTCCAACTTAAGAAGATTACCATTCTCGTGTGGATTGAGACCTAATCCGACCCCTAATTAAGGCAGAACGCGGACAACATCGTCGTTGTCATGACAACCGTCTCTTTTAGTCCTTGATTAAAGAAAAAAATAATAATAATAACAAAATCGGGCTTTTACGTAGAAAGGTGTTCGTAAATTGAGTTATGAATTTTATGGACGCCTCTGGAGTTCATAAAACTGGTAACTGACACCCAGCGAATCCACCAAGGGACTATAAACTGTCCTAAATAGCGAGACCACGATTTCATATTTTCGTCACCGGTTCGCTCTGGTGCTTGCTGAGGAGATATCTGATAGGCTACAAATTACTGTTAGCTTTTATTGCTTCTAACGACCCAATCTGTCCATACTTAAGGGATTAGAGATGCTTCAGTAGAAGTATAATGTAAGCTTCTCGAATGAACACTTTGGTGCATGCAAAACTTCGTACAGATCAAACATAAGGGACAGCTGAACCAGAAGTTGAAGTATGACTCATAAAACTGCACGCACCAACTTTACCACATTGAACCGGATGCCCATTGCCATATTTAATATCATTTACATCTTATCTCGGTTATACACCGCCCTACAAAAATATTAGAAAACACATCATCCCGATATCTCCTGCAAAACCGACTGCACACAGTGTGCAGAGTTATTTATACACGTAAGGATGAAATCCTCCAACTCTCAGATGTGCCATCGATGTCAAAATGTCATAAAACTGTTTGTTACTGGGTTTAGTGCTTCACTGCTTTTTATCCTACTGTGGGCATCAGTGGATCTGGCAGCGCCAGAGTCCAGGACACTTCTGAAATATCTTCGGCAGTAACGACTGAAGTGGAAATTTAAAAATCGGATACTGCGAACCTTCTTTTTTTAACTCCTTGAGTGCGTACGGTCAAGATCGGGATGGGTGCTTGCATCCGGGTGTTCGGATAACGCTTTTGCGCATGCATGCTCAGCTCGATGCTAATCTTTTAATGGAGAAATCGAAGTCTCGGTGTGGCCACCTGGTACCCTCCGAAGGAAATATAAATGGGTATTGATTTTCATTGTTTGCATTCAGCATTTCTTTATTATTTCGTGGTCGGACATGATCTCAGAGCCCGTTTAACTGGAAATCCATTCCTTTTCGATTTATTCCGTTTGAAAGCGCCGTCCCATCTTTGGAAGTTCTCCGATGGAATTCCCATCAAGACACCAGGAATGTGTGTGGTTGCTAAAGGCGTGAAGACGAAATGGAATTAGCATTTATGAAGGCCCTTTCTAAGGAACCTGCTTCGAGAATCGATCTATGGCTCAGATTCCTCCTTAGGACTTTAGGTTTGCCAGTTACGTTACTAATATTCGTTTAGTAAACAGGTGGAGCGAATTAACATGCAGCTCGCTTTGCATACAAAAACATTCTGATTAGCATCCTTATTGTCAACTGGAACAGCCTCTCGAGAGAAGGCCATTGTTCAAATTTAAAAATAAAAAATTACTCCAAAGATCACGACGTTCATAAACAAGTTGAAATAAATAGCTTTTTATAGCTTTTTTTTTCATCTGAATGACTGATTATATAATAATATATTATTAGCGAATGAAAAATTATAGAGTGACAAAGAAAGAAAGGAAGAAAGCGCGAGAGAAGTTAAGATAGAAGGATAAAAGAGAGAAATTCTAAAAGTTATTTAAACGGATTAAATTATCGTTTGTGTTGGTTCGAAGTTCGGGTCGTTTTGCGCATGTCCATCATCATGAAATTCATTTGAACTTGCTTCGTAGAATTCTGCACAATTTAACCAAAGCAAATACCCTAATGAACTGAAAATGCAGATAATAAGCTGTGGGGGGAACAGATTAAATTATACACTCGAAATCTCGTTCTCTCCTCCTTTTTTTTCACCCCTTAAATAGCCGCGCAATTACTGGGAATTAAAACGTATTCAGAAGTGGTGCGTACATGAATGTCGATTGCAGATACTCAGCAACTATCTGGAAGTATCTTGGACAAGTTGGAACAAGCTGCCAGAGCATTTGGTGAGTTAATTGAATCCATTGTTAGGTATGCTAATGAAGTTGGATTTTATTCTTTCAGCTAAATAACTTTGATTGACGAAGGTTGATTGAGGAAGCTTGCAACAGCGCAGAGGCCACGAATCTTTGTTGATTCAACTATTACAGTGTCTTTAGCGATTATCAGCATTTTCTATTTTTTATTTCTCGCTCTAACAACGCTAATTACGCGCAATTGTTTATAATTCATGACTGATGCCCACTCTGGGCCTCCTCTTCTACCAAATTTCGTGTTAAACAACTGTAACCGAAGGGCCTTTATCGTGTTTTGAATTTCCTCTTCCATTTACATCCTGCTCCTTTTGAAAACGATATTCTCACACGTTTAAAGCTGTCCAAGTTTGTATTTCTCACAATTTGCACGAGATTTGCGTGCAACCAACGCTCCACCAGCTTTCTCCCAAACTTCTATCTCAGGTTAAGCAACGATGTGTAGAATATTATTTGTCTGAAGTACATCTGATGCTTTTCTTTGTTTTAATAAGGTTTTAAATTTTGGCATCGCACGTGTGGCCTGTTTCGCTCGCTTTCTTTGTTTGTTTGAAGTTAGGAATTTAGTTGCGAAATTGGGAGATAAAGAAGTAGTTCCTATTTAGCAATCCAATTGTATCCCTCGCTCAAGCAAATACACTTTCGCTTCATTTTTACTACTAAAAGGAGTTGAGAATTTATCACTTAATCTGCTGGCTCTTCCTTCTCCTGCTCCTCTGTTATACAAATACAGAGAGGACATTTTTCACACAGAAAATAAAGAAAGGTGTCATTAGAATAGTTGCCTCCGGGAAGAATAAGGAAAAAAAAACTTAAACTAAGAAAAGAAAGATAGAAATAGCCGGAAAATAAATAGCGCAGAAAAACACTTGATGCAATTTGGACCTTCTTTCTTTCCTGTTTTTTTTTCTCCTACATTTTGAATGACGTTAGAGGACTAAGTAAACATGATTATCATTTTCTTCTCTCTTCTTTCTCTCTTTTGGATACGTAAATGAATTTAGTTAAACAAGACCAACTGAGAAGAAGTAGATTAATTCATTCTCGTAGTGAAGCACCAAAGAAAACAATTTAAATTCTTAAAAATTAAGACGAACTTACAGAAAGATGTAGAGTCACAACTAGCGCGAGGGGATAAGAATTTCTTTTATTGATTCTCCGACAAGTTTAAGTTTAATCCGTGGTGTTTTTCGACTACAAACCTCTGTATTGTGTAGGTGGACGTCAGCCACGCATGCTCACAACGATGATTAGCTTCTGTGTGCTGAGAAAAATAGTTTACAACGAAGAAACGTAGCCAAGGTTTTCTGATAAGCACGCACACGCACGTGGTAGGGAGAGGAAGGACTGTACTGTTTTCTGTTTTAAATCGAGCGTTAAGGTTTTTATCACTTTTTCTCAGAAGAATGAGCAGCCGAGCTGAGATAAGCGACTCTTTGCGACACAAGTGTGCGGAGGTAGTGTGCCCCGCTGAGTGGAAAGTATACCGCGATAACAGCGACTCTAGAATAGGCCACGCAAAGAGATCAAATTTAATAAGAAAACTTCGAAAGAAACCGCTTTGGCTGTAATTTTAAAACCCGCGCGCAGCTACACAGCCATCGAGCCAAAGCAAGAAGCAGATCTGTTGTCTCATAACTATTGTGTCACTCACCCGATGCTCCTCGACAAGAGGGGGAGGTGAGCTAGCATTGCACTAGCCCAGTTTGCCGATCAGAACATGCGCACTTGTTACTGAAATGTCTCAGAGACGTGATCTTTAAGTCTAGTGACATTTTTGTGCGTGTGTGAAGGTAGAGGGGGTTTAAAGGGGAGTGAAATGGGCGGATGGGAGAGTAATTAGAATTTGTTTTTATCTTGGGCTTTATATATCGACTGTGTACATCTAAGGAAACGAGCGCGCTTGTTCACTGATTTAGAAAAGAATTATTTAGGCCTTTCTGAACTTGATCTTCACTTTTCATAGGCTTTTTCCGCCCACTAATTAAAGAGTGTGTCTCCTGTCAGCCCCGGTGCACACTCATTAAGCGCTGTCCCATTCCCCTACAACAAAATGATGCAATAATGAGCTTGCTGCGAACCATGAAACGAAAGGAGATTATTAACAGTTTAATAATGACGAGGTATTAATAAAACAAGATTAATACCCTGGTGATGCCGTCACTTACATCGGGACATCTCGACGCAAGGTGGTTCGACACCTCGGCAATCTAGAAAGAAGCGGAAGGATGGTGGACGTGCGAAGGAACGATATGTTTTTGATAAGGAACACAGGTGTTAAGGATGAAGACGGGAAAATTGTATCCAGGATTTATGGTCGTCGAAGGACATTTCGATTTTGGGAAGTTCAAAAAGAAAGATAAATAGATTGAGAGAGAGAAGTTAATGTTAATTATTTTCCATTTCTGATTAAAGGTCACGTTAAAGAAACACGCGCATGGCCTGATCAGCGAACTGGCGCTAGTGCAAAGCTGATTCACTAGAAAGATTGTTGAATGTCACAATGAACTGCAAGAACTTGGTCGGAATGGTTTATGTATGGTCTGAGGATGGGTTCTGGCAAGGTTCCTGAAACGTTACCCTATATGTATAGCGATTTAGTTAATAGCTAAATAAACTATCTTAATATTCATTTGGTATAAGAGCGGTCATTATAGAAATCTTCATACTTATGAAGATTTGGACCTTATTTCTTTCCTCCTTCTTACGTGGTCAATTGGTGAAAACTGCAGAAAAGAAAGGAAGACTTATTTTTGCTAAATAATAAGCTGGTATTTTCCTGACAGGGTTCTACGGTTTTGCTGAACTCCTCAGAACGCACACAGAGTGAAAATTGAATATTTTGAACCGTTGTTAATAAGGTGCACTTAAGAAAGGGGGCCACCACACCTTAAGGAAGTTCAGTCTGCAATCAGTTACGTCCAAAGAAATCGCTAAGCCATTAATGTCTTACTGGTAAAGTCCATCGGTGAAGATAAAAGGCACTCATTCCGACAGAACACACATAAGTTCTTAAGACCGTTACATGGGCTCCCCGAAATCAGCGAAGGATGAAATTAGCCTTACGGGCAAAGAGAGAGAGAGACGAACTAGAGTCGATCAAACGAATGGGAAAGAGTTTAGAACTCCGAAATTGTAAAGTGATTTTATCCGTCTGTTTTCGAGTCACTCGCAAGATGGCATTTAAAGATACGGGGACTGCCAGGTGATCAGGTGCTATTGAAAATATAAGACAGCAATTGACCTGCCTTGTGGGAGAAAAACAAAATCCGATTCCCATTTGAAGAAAAGTACACCAAACTCCCCATTGCTTGTTTTAGACAGAGGCTGGAAGAGGGGTTTTCAAGTTCTAGGATATAGTAGTGTTCTGATGATTGACTACGGTTTAATGGATTTTATTCAATAAATTATCAGAAGTGTTCCATCCAATTTATTCTGGAAATTAGCCGGGTATAAACTTCTTAGGGTTTTGTTCCATTTAGAATAAGAACCGCGAAAAACAGTTCGATCATCATCAAAATGTTTAGTATATTCACACGGAGTGCAAAGGCCCACAAATTACCGCCCACATCTTTAAAATCTTTGGGGGAGGAAAAACTGATGATGAAATAGGATAATTTATCTTTATTATTCTTTCGAACAGTGACACGTCTGTCCGTACCTTGAAAAATGTGTTTACACGCTTTCCATTAGGAAACACTTCTAAATGGTTCTGCCTATTGGACTAACGGACTTTCTTGCGGGAATAAATAACGACGTCCTAATTGCACTACCCCTAAATCTGCCTGCACCTGCTAATAAGTTCTTTTTGCTGAACCACTTAAAATTAATGGAGCGGTAAGGAGCTTATCTCTTCTGGCTTATTAAGGAAATTGTTCCCAGAGAGAGAGGATGCAGCAACTCCATCAGCTCATCTTTCCTTCATATGGCCCTGTCGTGTGAAAGTAGAAATTTATCTGCGAACACTTAAACTGCCACGGACTTCGCTTAGTAATCAGTTTTAAGTCTATTTTGATGATCTTCCCTTGCTCTTTTTATCACCTGCATAGGAAACTCGTCAAAACTCTTTTAATTCTTCTCTCTCTCTAGTTTTGAGGACGATTTTAACATTCAACAAGAGTTTCCATGGCAATAAATCTTTGATTCCTTCATTTATTCGTAAGGTCCTTAAATTAGTAAAAACAAGGGTGATGATTTATCTTTTTTAAATTCGGTGATGTGAAGGTTCGAGTCAGTGATCGCCCCTGCTAGAGAAGGTGATTTTCACAACTTATTATGAAGTATAGATAGCAGCTTCTTGATCTACCTGTTGCACGAATAGCAGTGATGGCTGAGTTCAGATAGACAGATCTGAAGTTGATGAAGGAATCTTTGGAGTTCTTCCACAATTCTTATTGGGATTCAAGTTGGATTAGCCACTGGACCTGATTTGATTTCACCGACAAGGGAGAAATAGTTTTTTTGGGGTTTTTCACAGCGTGGTCGGTCTATGATATGAACTTTGAACTATGGACTTTTCTCCCGAAACGCCGGTTTTTCATCAAACGAAACAGACAATCCGATCCAATAAATACATCTAATTACAGACATCGAATGGCGAAGCAGAACAACCCTGGTTGTATTGATTTACCATGCGGTGTCTGTAATTACCCAAGAAAATTCTAATCGCCAATTCATAAATTATATACACTTTCCGTAAGAAATCATATGAGATTAAGAAACATAGAATGATGGAGTCTCAATCTACTGTGCCAACTATTCCTCATATTTCCTGGAGGAGCAGTGTACTCTGTATATAAACGTGTTTGCGATCTTTTTCATACGAGGGAGAGTCGCAAAATAAAAAATAGAAAAAGAGGGATCTGACCAACATAACGTTTGTTTCTCAAAATAATCAAAACATTTATTGATTTTGATACTCTCTATCGCTTTATCAAATTCTGAAAGGCTGATGCATAAGAAACGACCTCATAACCGACGATATACATATATCTAACCAATATTGGAGACGAATTCGATAGGCTAAACGTGAGAATATCACATCAATTACATTGAACATCTTTACCGTCTGTCAGCTGGGATCATTGATCCCACCAAGTCCACAACTGCGTTGCTCGCATTTTCAGGCCATCAAAACCATAGTGCTATTCGTCAGGGCTCTTTATAGGTATTGTACAATAATAATTTGTCTCTAATACGAAGTAGATGTTCAATATATTCTGCATAGCGATACGGGTTTTTCGGTCTAATTCATTCATATACTGGAAGTCCATCATGGATTTTGGATCTGACGATATATGTTAAGTAGTGTTCTTTGATATGATCTCTGTAGTGCTCTTTGATCTGATATTAAAGCACAAATATTAAGCATTTTCAGGCAACTGAGCCATGGATATTTCATACGGTTAATGCTGGATGTCCAGAATTAACCGCACACGCACCTTTTGTAGAGACAATTTGACCATAGTAGCCCTTGGCCCATCAAACCTCCACTCAACAACAACAACTTTTGTAGGGTAACTTAATTATAAAAGCGGAAATAAAATTAGACTTTCTAAGAGTAGATTTATGTTACAATTTACAACATTATCATAATCGGAATTCGTCATACTGTAGATTTAAATTGCCACAGTTTACACAAGAGTAAAAATAAGTTTCATTAAATTTTGATTGCAGAGAAATCTTTCTCTCTCATCTCTACTGTCCTCTTCTTCTTATACACTCTCTCTTTCTCCCTCGTTCAAATTCTTCCCACCCCTTTTCCGTTTGGTAGATTCCTTTTTCCTCTCAAGCTTTTCTCCTTCTTCTTCCAGTACTTGAGTCACCCCCACCCCAAGTGTGCGTTCAGTATTTCACATTTAAAAGGTTTCCTGCATTCCATACAGCGTTCAGTGCTTTGTGATCTGGGTCCACTGAACACCAATAGCGTTTTCTGCAAGAATAGTTAACTCTCTAACGACCCCGTCTCGGAGATGCTATTCAGCCAGTAATAAATTCATTTTACTGCTCCAGCTGAAGTTAATGGACTGGTAAGGAACTTATCTCTACCGGCTCATTAGCGGAATGGCATCGGAAATGGAAGTCGCCCGGCACAATTCGAATACCGTTTATTATTCCGTATAAAAGGCAAAGGAATAGGGTCAAACCAGCGTCTTTGTAAATAAATTATCATCCCCCCACCCCGTAATAAAGCGATCTAAAAAAATTGCTTCGTCAAACTGACGGTATTGTTTCCATGTTAAGAAGTGACGGGAAGGGTGGTGCCCTCTGACAGCTAAAACGCTTGTTAAATTGAGAAATAGCGAGCTCCCAATTCCCTGGAGTTCCTCGGTAAATGCGTCCTATTACAAACAATAGGTTCGCACAGTAAACAGTTCCTGGATAGCATCCTTAGTAAATCGAAGGTTAATCTTCCTCTTCCAATCTATTATTTCGTGCTTGATTTGTTCTTCGATCGCCGTCCCTTATGGTACGAGTCAAGTCAAATTATTGGGCTATCGCGCTATATATCGGTAAGCAGCAATAGAAGACTTTTTACTGCTGTTGTTGTTCATCGAGATAAAAATATTTCGTCTTTAAGTGGCAGTCTCCACAAAAGAACTTTTCTGTCTTTTAGGATTCTGTTTTGCTTTTCTGTTAAAAGGGATAATACTGCGATGGAAAATCTGTGATGGACTGACTGTCTAGTACTCATATGATTTTGCTGAATAAACAGATCCTTATGTTTCGGTTATGTGCAGAAACGGTTGGGTGCATCACAGATTAGAGTCTACGTGCAAAGCAAATCAGGAAATACGTTCTTCCTTCACTCACTGGAGTCTGAGTTTTTCCCCTTATAGTTCCCCTCTGATTTTCCTTCTCTCCTTGTAGTTTCCTCTGAGCTTCCCCGATTGTGCGACAGGTCACTATGGAGTGAATCAGTTAACTAAAGTGATGATGCAACTTTATTTTGTGTTGCTCTTCTGGTTGAGTGAGCTTTAAGTTGCTTCAGTTAAGGTATAGTAGTGACCTACCTTCTGGTGGTAGGGACGGTAATTTGTGGTAGGGATGTGATGTCCCATCCTCCCACGAGGCTAAATGGTCAAGTTCTCTTAAATTTTGTTTGTTGTACTTAAAAGTTTGGAGTTCATACAGATGAGGACTAGATGCATGTGGGTGAGAGCCCAGATGGAGTGTAGGTTGCTGGGTCGTTCAAATGACAAATGTAGTTTCCCCTATATACGACAGCCATTTCTCGGATAGGCCCACTTCCATGTAATCAGGAACATCTCTTCATTACAAAAGAAGATTACTATAACGAATTTACAAAATAAGTGAAAATCATATTTGAAACTAGGCGAAATGACCTTAAGGGCTCCACTCCAGGGCCCTGCTTTACTACCAAATCCACCTCCATAGTAGAAAAACCAATAGCCATGTGACAAAACTAAAGCAATCTTCATTCCCCGGATTTGACAAGCTGTATGCCCCTGATTGTCCCTGGGGCAAGCGCGTTTATTTCCCGGACTTGTCCTACTGAACTTGACTTCTGAGGGCCTGTCTTATGTAAGTTTCTCACCCCGAAAGTATACTAATTTCACTACATCGTAGCAGTCTGGATACGTTTTAAACAAATCTCGTACAGTCGCCATGATGGAAATTTTATTTCCAACGTCAAACGGCCGCTTTGAATTAGTCATCTCTGGTATACATAATGTTACTGTAGCTCATGTCCAACATTTTCTGTAATCGCAGTAGCACGGTGGATATAATAACCATCCTCCCACACCAGGACAAAAAGGCCTAATCCCATTAATGACATGAGGAATTTTTATGTACTTTTTCACAACGTTGCTGAGTTAGTCGATCACAACAGAAAGCTGCATAGTCTTTTCTCCCGGAAATTCGAGTTTTTCATCAAGAAAATAACAAACCAACCACAGAATACCCGCAGTTTACAGACGTAATATATTGACACCTCATAGCCTTAGTTGCTGTGGCGCTTAAACTTTACGACAAACCTGTATCTCGAGTGCAGAGGGATTACTGCCAAACTCCTTTATAGAAAATGAAAGGAATAATTTCAAATACACCGCATCGCGATATCGTCTGCCAGATTTCATGGAGCAAATGGAGCTAACATTTCAAGGATTTTATTTCGTTCTAAGGGGATACACAGAGTCGCAGGAGTTGGAACAATGCAGCTGCTAAACTGTAGGATCAAACATCCCTCTTCTTAGTAAGCTTTCGCTATCAGAAATTTCAAAATTAAACTGTAATAAAGTTGTGTAACTCTACCAATGGCTCAGCCAGATCTGTCCAGTGGAGTTTGCGCTTAATCCCTGCATCAAGTAGAAAGTCCCCGGGGTAGTCGATCACGCTAATTGGTCGGCTCCTTTGAAAGATCACATAAACGGCGGTGTCGCTTTTGAACACCTCCTCCAGGTAACTTCAAAATCACCGGGAGAGCCACGCTCTAACGCAAGCACCGCACGTGCCTTGTCCGGATAACGAAGCGCGGTTGTAATCTTTGCTGAACTCGTCTGATGGAAGCAGCGGCTGCTCCATAAGTTGCTATTTTTGAACACGATTTTATCTGCTGGTTATGTGTATATAAAAACGCGTTAGTTGCTGTAGGGTATTACGATTGGGCATACCCAAGAGGTTGTTGCTTATGTTTGCACATAATAGTGGACCCAATATTTAGGAATTCTTGTTGCAGAACTTCGGGAACTTATTTGGTCCAAAAAGAGTTATTGACACAACAAGCCCCTAGGATAATTGAGCAGCTGACACACTGAACAGTGAGCGAAGCAAGTTCCTGACATTTGATTGCATGTAATCTTTTCAGCGCTCACGTGTTTCTTCTCTATTGGACTTGGCATGTTTAAAAGGGGTAAACATTACTTGTCACATGGAGTAGCTTATTAGATCCTCCAATGGTTCCTCATACTAAAAGGAGTTTCCTAGTATGCGATTCATCCTGGTGAGCTGTTTTAAACACAATAATTTTTGCACAAAACGCGGAGGACCAAATGGTTTTCCCACACAGGATGGATCGTATTCATGAGTTCTCGTGAATTAATAACAGAAACCTAGCGATGAGAATACATCGTAATACATTCATTGATATCGCTGATGTATTTATTATTTATTTTAAATTATTTATTGCTTCCATTTAAATGGCAAACCCACTTATTATAAGCTTTGTATAAGCGATTAACATCTTAGAATTTTCATAGCTGTTAAAAGATATATAAAACATGTTAGTGCATAACTGAGTGCGTTAATAAGCAACGAAGGCTCTCAAGTATCAATATACAGTATCTGTAATAACGTAAATGCTTCAGTCGTTTTGTCTTTTTGCTGGACGAAATACTCCTTCTCGGTAGATAAGACTACGCAACCTTCGCCAGAGACCGACTAAGTGGGCCACGTTCATAAAATCGATTTAAGTTCCTTCCGCTGAGAGGAGGCTCGAACCCAGGCCTTTCCCATGTTTTGTGGAAGAGGTGCTAACCGCGAGAGCGTAAGTGTAGCATAGACGTTGAGGATGGTTTTGAATAAAAACCAGTTGGTTTCTGAACTGTTGAGTGTTTGTGGGTCTTGAAGATGATTTGAGTAGTTCTCTCTCAAGGTACAAATGTTCAATGGAATATTAGACTCTATGGAATCCACATTCAATTGTTGTCCATCGGATTGTGGCAAAAAGGCACCATCCTTCCTGACAATCGCTTCTTCCTTCCATCTTGAATTTACAAATGCAAAACTTCTGATGGAAGAGGGAAACAATTGTCCAGAATAACAGTATGTCAATCCTCATTCCATACATCATTAAACATATTGTGCTCACTTCCATTTAACAAAGAGAGCATTTTCCGTTGCTCCTTCGGTTTGGCCAATCTTTATTTACTAAGAAAAGGTAGGGAAAGGGGAATCCTCACATACTTACGTGTGAGATTGCTATAAAACTGTCTTCATTAGCCCAGAAGTCCTAGCAGGAAGGCAGGAATGCCCGTTATGACTATCCATCCATCTTAATGTCGTCTTTCTCTAGACATATAACTAAGCGTTTTCCCCACAGGCCTGTACCATTATTTCCAACGACAATCCTTTTGATAGAAGTATTCAGAGAGCGTGACTTCTACCACAAATTACTCCCAGAACACAATCTACATAAGTAAGGACTGCAATTATTCTGAGATCACCGAAATTAATGTGTGCAAACCATCGCTGCCACATCGAAGAAATGAAGCATCGTACCATGGAAAGCGTCCGGATGAATTCCGTAAAGCTATTTGCGTTTCACGGCATGCGTCGGAAAATCCGTAATAACTTTATAATCTGCGAAATGTATGGACCACAAATGGACGCTTGTGACGAGAAACAGCATTAAGTTGTGTGTGTGTGCGGAGACGGATTAGAAATAGGAAGAGCGATGAAATTTGGCGTTAGGACACAGTGAGGGAACCACACTGCAAAGCCCACACCCACTGTGGCGTGCTCGCTGCTACTTAGCATAATTGGAAACTTCTGCGTGCCGAGAGAGGTCCAAAATAGCAACAATTAGAGAGCGGCAGGTGTGAGTCGGCGTTGGCTGACGCTAACGCATGCATAACAAACAACCGCTCGATCCTCAGGGTAAGCTAATATCCTTTAAGTCATTCGTGCCATGGTTAGTTGGTAAACATTGTTATATTAGTTCTTTGTGATCATCCTGTTATGAAATGTCAATGAGAAAGGGTTCTGTTTTTTCCAATTTGCTTTTGAGCTGTTTGAACCGGCGAAAAATGGTTGAGTGGATAAGTGGTTTAGATTTTATTGGCACATCAGAAGAGGCTATAATGAGCCAAAATCCGTTGATGATGCGACTAACTTTATTGGCTTTTGTTTTACTCCATAGCTGAGTTAGTTGAACTCAGGTGAGGACAGCCAGGTTCTCTCTCCCGGAAACTCCAGGCAAACAGATCATAGAACCCAGACAATTTAGTCATAGCACAAGGGAGTAGATTAACTAATTCCCCATTGACTCTCATATGACAGTAGGCCACGACGTCAAAAAGGAAAGATCTGGTACACTGTGTGAAGAATAAAAGGTAAAATAGGTATAAGATTTTCTTGGGAAATATTAAAAGTCCAATTTTAAATCTGCTCGTACAAGTTCAGATATTTTAAATATCGAAGACTGCCTGAAGCATGGTAGTTGTAAGAATCTGATTGAGTGTGTACAGCCTGGTGAGTTGGCTAAAATTGATAAAAAAAAATAAATGACGTCAAATGAAGATCAACGAGGGTATAAACATTTTGGTATAAACAACAAACATCGCTTGTGCAAATACTCTCATGGTGGCCACTGATTCTGTACTCAGTACCTGAACTCCAAACATGCTGATATTGTTGGCTTAAAAATCTACTTTCTGTACTCTATAGGGCAGACTTTTCAGGTTTAAAACATTACGCGCAAAGTTGGATAGGTTTTGCGTGTATACATTGTAACTGTGAAGTTCTAAAATTTTCCAGTGGAGGATCCTTGCTATTTTACCCTTCTGTACAGTAGTATTCGGTATTACCGCAAAAGCAAATTAATTTAGTGTTTCCAGCTAAGCACATTACGATTGATGGTGGAACATCCACCATTACAACGGAAGAAGCCGCTGTTAGCAATAATAAAAAAAGATAAAAAAATATATTATTTCCTCTGATAAATGCTCCTTTTGTGCATAAAAAGAAAAGGGAACAAGTAAACAAATAAAACGAATCCCTCTAGTTCTTTTGTTAAGAAAGAGCCGCGCATCTATCCGCATTTAATCGGATTTCTCTCTGCAGTCTGGATTGTTTTTCTCTTAAGAAAATAAACTCCCATTACAATGCGGTAATAGAAAGGAGAGAGAGAGAAGAGGCGAAACTGACGAGGCATTCTGAAAAGGACCAAATCAGAAGAACGATATTTGATTACCAGTTGGAAAGTTTCTTTTGTTGATTCATTTTCGTCCGCCGGCACGCGCAGGAACCCCTCCCTCCCTCCCCCCTCCTGCGGCAATTACCGATGCACGTGGTATGGTTACATGTGAACACGTTAGGGACTTCTGTAATTAAGCGAAGCTTTGTGCCATTATCTCGCTTGTCAACGGAGGATCGTTACCTCCCTATTACGTTAAGCTGAGACCAACACCCACAAAGTAAACACGGCCCCGCGAGTGCCAAAGAACTGCAGCATCCGAGGACACACAACTTCAAAATCACCGTTCTGTATTTCGCAAGTTCCGTCGAGAACTTGTTACGTGGACGTGATGATGGCTCTTCCGATAGATGGTGCTGATAGAGCGAAATTTAATGTATTTTAAGACTGCAGCGAAAGAAGCTAAAGGCAAATTAATTAGACTGGGGGGGGCGAGTGAAAAAACTGGATAAGAATTAACACAAATGAAGAAATACAAGAGCGAATCTTAATGCCAGTCAAAGTAATATAAATCGTTGACAGTTGACAACATAATCTCAAGTTGATAAAGTTGTCAGACAACATTATCTGACAACATTTTCGAACGCTATCCACGTCAATAGTTGTCTGTCATAATGTTGTCAGACAACATTACGTGACGACAGTTGCCAACGTTATCTCACGCACATATCCTGCGTGAGGTATTGTTTGTCTTGAAGCATTACCTCATGTAAAAAATATTAACAGCAATGTATTTTCAAGATAGAGTTATTCTCCTAGATTTCAACAACGGAATTTTAAAATATACGAATATGTCTTCCAGCGATTGGTGAAAAAGCGTAATGTTCTATCCTGTTCGATATGATTATCTGGACGTCGAATGCAAGTTTTGCACGTTTAGAAGTTAACGAGTGGATGGCAATCGCAGCCGATGTTCAAGTGCGCGAGATGACACATCATATTTTGGTTTTCGCGCTTGTTAATGGTGAAACGGTAGTGATTTAGCATCGTACCAAACGTCAAGTGGAAGACTTGACGTTTGGTACGATAATGGAATCACCAATTCATACCAGAAGGCAGAACAGTACTGAAAGCTGACGAAGTACAGGGTGCTGCTTGGAAAGCATTGGAGATCAGTGGAGCAAAATGACTTCACAAGCGAGGTTTGCAGTGGAGAATAGTTTTTTTTAATACGACCTTGTGTAATAACCCAGAATATTTTTTGGATTTTTTGTTTCCTGTAAAACGCGGATTCTCGAATAAAGCAAGCAAACTGGAGTGTTTTTCTTTTTGTGTGATCTTAAAAATCTTAAGAGACAAAACCCATTACATGTAACCTGCGGCGTGTGGTAACATTTCTTTCTGATTTTCGCATCTAAATGTTGTTTTACGAATGGAATATCCCACGCCCATCGCCAGTTTCTCCTCCACTTTCACTGTACAAACAAAGTCAGATTTTATCCTTCTGAGCAAACACATTTTTTGTTTGACTTTACAGAATCGCCTGGAGCTCGGTAGACACTCGGGATGATGTGTTGATTCGGAATTTTCAGGATGGACAAACATCACAAATAGCCAGGAGTATATTTCGACACCGGTAACATGCCCTTGGCATTAGCTCGACAAAGAAGAAAAGCATCACTAGGCGACACACGGTACAGAAGATGGAACTGTTTGTCCAATCATCCTTAGAGAGTATGCGTACGAGTAAAAGAATTGACGTAGTTCTTATATCCCGTAATCTTCCGCTAAGTAGTTCTCCGTGAAGTATAACTTGAGTCGGCCAGGTAGAAAGTTCATTCAAGCGATGTGTTTAATTTAGACTAAATGGTCTAAGAATTTTTGAAATGCGTTCTCCCAAGGGATGTTCAGAGCTCAGGAGATAAGATATCTTATCCTATGTGGATCCTAAACAGATTTTTCTTCCTGCGCATTTCTAAAGGTCACGATGAAGTTACAAAGCGAGTGGCTGAGAAACACAGTGTGGAATTAATGCAGAACCTTTTAAAAAAGTTTTGTGTAATAAGTACTAGTGGAGCTACTTGTTGTTTTGCTTAGCCTTCGCTCGATGATCAATCCGCCGATTCCCCTGAGCATTGTTAATAACAACTGTGTATACCAACCCCTTGAAGACACAGAACTCTTTATCATGAGTGAACTGAAATCAGCCATCTCCAACATCAGAATCAAGAAATGTCCGGGCCTCGACGTAGTTGAATACACATTCATAATAAAACTTTTTGAAATAGTACTCATCAATTTATATAACAAATGCCTTATGGAAGGAATCTTTCCAAATTTATGCAAAAGTACACTCATCAAAATTATACAAAAACCAGGAAAGCCAGCTTCAGATTCCAAAGCCTGCAGATCAATTTCGTTGCTAGCAAATCTAGGAAAATTATTTGAAAGATTTGCTGTAAGAATTATAAACCTCTTTGAAAACAGTAACTAAAATTCTCCCCTACAGTTCGGATTTAAGAAGGGAAAATTTTGCGAAGATGCCTTTGTGGATCTCTTCCATCACATTGGGACCTCTCAGGCTAAATATGAATTACCATTTTTATTGAATTTGAGGGCGATTTCCCTGTGGTGGGAAAGCGCCCTCGATAGACTCGCCAAGGCCAATTGCTCCCTACAATTGTTCCACGTAATTAGAAGCTACTTTCAAGACAGATATATCAGAGTCATCTCAAAACAGCAGTTTCTCTAACAAGAAAAGTTTCCAGCGGGTGTCCCCAAGGTTCTGTCTTGGGACCCATCATCTGGAATACAGTCCTAGACAGTTGGCTACTTTTCAGTTTTGATAAGACACACGTAATAGCATATGCCGACGATTTTACTCTCATCTTTGCAGGTAAATCTCGCTCGGATCTCGAGTCTCGCGCCAACATGGTCGTATCTGATCTTCTTGCTTGGGCGGCTACTAATAAACTGAGTATATCTCCTTCAACAACCAAGATGATGACTTTCAGGGGAAAATTCGGTTATGGTAGACCTTCGCTCATTAAAATTAATGGCAGTTCCATCCAATGGTTCCACAGCTCAAATATCTCGTAGTTATTGTGGATGACGGATTAAATTTTGTGGCCCATGTCAACTGTCCGACTTCAAAGATCAAAATGTATACATACGCTTAATATCAGAATCACCAAGACTGAATGGGGATTAAATAGAAAAACTCTTTCCCTATATTACAAGGCTGCTTTTGTCCCAATAGCCATCTGGAGCATATTTCACAGGGCAACAAACATCAAATTAAAACCTAAACTAATCACACTTCAAAGATCTATGCTCCTTTCCATGCATCGCGCTTTCAGGACAGTATCCTCTGTTGCACTGCAGATCTTGGCAGGTGTGCTTCCAATGGACCTTCACCTCATGTACAAGGGTCTCTGCTACCGAATAAAACATAGAATTCCCACTGAAATTCTTGTCATAACTTGTAATTTAGATGCAGATGTCAAGCAAGAGAAACTCAGAATATGGAAAAATTTGATAAACATTTGGCAAACCAGATGGGATACCAGCCAAACCTGGGCATGTGACACGAACCTTTATATCAGATGCTACCTTTGCCACAGGAAGAGATGTTAGTAAATGGTTCAGTCCGTCTGTACTCTTCATACTCTTAATCACTGGTCACCGATCCCTAAATTAAAAATTATTTCAATTCGGCCTTGTCAACTCACAGCTTTGCTCTTGCGGATCCGAGGAAACTTGGGCTCGTGTGATTTATCATTGTTCCAACTACAATGACCAAAGATCAACAATAAAATCTTATCATAATAATTTTGCTGAGGGAAATGAAGCTATTTTCGTGGAAATTGAAGAATCCTTTCAGACATTCCAATAATTTACACTAGAAATATTTACAAAAAGAAAAGAGATGTTGGCTGTTCCGTCTCCTGCTTCTTCTTCAATTGTCAGACCGCTGACAAATACACCTACGCCATCTACAACAAACTCTTAGACTTCCGACTACTACTTTTCGTGAATGTTAACTGTACAACACGCTTTTTGCATTGATCTAGAAATTTATCCTAAACTTCAAACAATGGAAAAGAGGGGGAAAAAAACCTTATCCTGATACTTGATTAGACTCTTGGACTCTATTGAACTATTACTTACGTATTCTGCGTATTACGGATAGGATATCTTGATGGATAATTCTTTTTCCCAGAAGAACTGATTTCAAACCAGAATGACTTTTCAATAGGACGCACCTGAGTGAACAACCTGATTGGACTTTATTGGCTGCACTTACCTGACAGTACGAATTTGTCTTCTCCTTCCATGGATCAGAGTTTTTATTTTCTGTTTCTCCACAGCTCCTAAAGGGCAGAAATTGTGGCCTCACGAGGCGAACTCTTTTGCTAGTACCCAGTATTTTATTTTATTATTTTTATATACTTTTTATTTTATTATTTTTATATACTTTTTATTTTATTATTTTTATATACTTTTTATTTTATCTATCTTATTTTACCTTTTCTTATATGCACTTATTATTATTATTTTTTTATTTTACGAATTTATCTAATTCTTTTTCCTATCCTATTCGTATTTTAATTTACTTTATTATACATATTTATTACTATCTTTTTTTTTTTTCCTGATCTCTTGCCCTTCGCTCGAGGCGGGATTTTGCTGGTGCCTAGGTACAGGTTCGTAGCATCTACTAGTCTTGCACTTAACCAGTGGACTTGGATGTTTTTATTTTGTTATCTTCATTATTTATTTTTTGTTATCTTCATTATTTATTTTTTGTTATTTTTATTTATTTTATTATTATTTTATTTTATTTATTATTATTTTATTTTATTATTATTACTTCTTTTTTTATCCTTGAATGATCCCAAACTCGTTTTGGGCATTCAGTACGAGCTACTGGAGGCACGCCACAGTACATGCATAGTTGTGGCCCACCTCCCCGTGGTGTACATGGACATTGGGCAGGCTTTACGGGTGATCGCCTGCCTGATGACGAAGAGGCCAGAAACAACTAAACAACATAGCAACGCACATATTGCACAAGCATAACATTACACACATTTCTGACCTTTTACAGAGTTCTGTATTCAACACAGCGTACAAAGGCGGAGTTGAACATAGGTTCAGGTGCTGTCCTACATATGATACCATACATGTCTTCCTGTCTAGTGTAAGCTGAAGCTTATTTATTTTTTTTTAAATTATAAAAAAAAAGAAAAAAAAATTGCGGGGAACGTTCGACTTAACTAGGGGAGGTCAGGTCTAAATTCAGGGAATCGTGGGTAAAAATGGGATATATAAGGACTGGTTTAGTAGCGTTAAGTTAGCTATAGAGGGAGGAGTTGTAGAGAAAGGCGTGATAGAGGGAGGAGTTGTAGAGAAAGGCGTGATAGAGGGAGGAGTTGTAGAGAAAGGCGTGATAGAGGGAGGAGTTGTAGAGAAAGGCGTGATAGAGGGAGGAGTTGTAGAGAAAGGCGTGATAGAGGGAGGAGTTGTAGAGAAGGGCGTGATAGGGGGAGGGAGGAGTTGTTCCGTAAGGGAAGGAGTTCCATGAGAGTAATAGTCGGGAAACAGCGAGAATATTGTCGGATTACAGACGAGAAGATTTGCCTGTGTAAGGGCATGAGTCGTTCGGAATTAACAAGTTTGGAAGCAGCGAGTAAGTTAGTAATCGAGGAAAGTCGCGTTTGGGAATTGTAATTAGTTACGGTTATGCAACTAGTAGTTTCAAGTGTTAATAAAGTTAAAATAAGTGGGCAGTTAATAAGCATATGCCACTTCAAAGTGAGTTTGATAGAGGAGAGTTTAATCTGATGTGGAAACCGTTAAAGAAAGTGCTAGAAGATAAAGGAACTGGTCCAAAAGGTCGGAGAAGTGAAAATAATTGTAAGTACTGTTTCGTATTATTATTTCTAGTCAAGAGTATAATCCAAAAAGGGGAAGAAAGGCATTCTGAAATCCTAACTGTGATATTTTGAACTACCCTAAGGAATAAAAGGATAAACAAATTGGATATTTTAAAGGAACTATTGTTTCAATTTAGTAACAAGATATGCTGAATGAACTTATTGTTTTGGTTTATCCCAGTGTGGGATATTTTGTAATATGAAGAGTTTTGTTGATCAATTTTGTAAACCTTTAAGTCAATTTCTATAATTAAATATGCTAAACTTTTTAAGTGTGTTTTTCAATTGCCTCACTCAATTCCTAGCTAAAAATGCGATTAAACCTGAAATCTTGTAGAAGCAGTCGGAGGCCCAAGGATAACTTGATAGTTTCCATAAATAAAATTAAAGTAGGGTTTAGCTTAGTAGCCAAGGGTATATGGTTAATAATAAAAACCAAAGAATTTATGCCTACAATTGGCGAGGCAAATACAAAACAATACCCTTACGATTGACGAGCCAACCAGGATTACAATTGGCAAATCAATGCAATAAGAACTAATAAGGTAAACGGAAACGCCTACACTAGCCTTCGTTGATGTGCAGCCCTCGTGGGTAAGCACAATTGGTAGGATCACCGTCCTCCCGACACCGGGTGGAAAAGACCTGAGTTCGAATCCTGTCGATAACTGGAGGAATTTATGGGTCTTTTTCATAACGTGGCTGAGTTAGTCAGTCTCAGGCGAGGATGTCATGGTTTTTTTCTCCCGGAAACTGGAGTTTTTCGTCTAGCAAACAGAAAATCGACCTCAAAACATGCGGCCCCGGGTGCCAAGCGAATGTGATCGAGCGTTTTCTCTGTACTTAAAAAGTGATTATCAAAAGCGATCTAAAGTTATATTAAGTTACTGTCCTTAAGAAATTTATTTTTTATATCAGCTACTGTCACAAAAAGTACTTGTACAGAGCAAGAAAGAAAAGCTACCTTTCTTTATTTTTCATACTTCTTTTACTAACACCTAATACTCTACGCTTGGTCACACCAGGCACTGCTCCTGCCTCCCCGTGGCGGGGCCGGAAGTCTTGGCAGAAAAGCTCATCTGCCAAGGACTAAAAGGAGCAAACATGGATCAACATGCCTTTCCGCCTCTCGAGCCGACAAGCTCTCGGCCAGAGTTAGACAACGAGCATAACACGTCGCAACCCAAGAGGATGAAAACCACTTCCTCAGCGACAAATTGTCCTGCATTTCTAATAATGCACTCTCTTGGAGATCAGCCTCTCAGTAAGCTCTCTCCGTTTGTTATCCAAAAACATCTGGAAAGTCTGGCAGGATCGCCTAAGACAGTCAAGAGGCTGCAATCAGGCGACCTACTAGTGGAGACAATAAACCATGGACATTCGCAGAAACTACTAAACCTTGCCAACTTTGCTGGAATTCCAGTAAAGGTTTCTCCCCATGCTACCCTAAATACATCCAAAGGGATTATATCCAGCTGGGATCTTTTGAATGTCACGGAGGAGGAGATAATGCAAGAACTTCAAGACCAAAATGTCATTGCAGTCAAAAGGATTAAGACTAAAAAAGACAATATACTTGCACCTACAAGGAACATTATCCTCACTTTCAATACACCAAATCTACCAACATCGATAAAAGCAGGCTATCTACATTGTCGAATTAGGCCCTACATTCCTAATCCTTTGAGATGTTTTAAGTGCCAAAAGTATGGTCACTCTCAAATGGCATGTAGAGGAAATCAAGTTTGCCCCAATTGTGGGTCCTCTGAACACACTCAAAGTGATTGCTCAGCAAAAGAAATGGCCTGCCCCAACTGTAAAGGCAACCATCCTGCCTATTCCAGGTCATGCGAGAAATGGAAAACTGAAAAGAAAATTGTGACATATAAGATTGAAAATAAAGTAAGTTTTCAAGAAGCAAGGAAAGTAATTGCTCCCAGTTTAACTAAGCGTACATACGCCAGTATTGCGCAAAAGTATCAATCAGTGGGCACCCAAACCGATGTTACAATACCTACAAACACTTCAATTTCTGACTGGGCTCGGGCTGTTCTCTCCCAGCAACAATCCAATACCCCTAAGCAGATGAACCAGGCAAATAATACTGCAATTACAGTACCAGCAACATCTCCTTCTCCACCCACAGTGACTGCTTCTACATCAAATAATCGGAGCTCACATTTAAAAAAGAATATCCCAGAAACATCTATGGATACATTCGACTCATCTAGACAAGAACCTATATTAGAATTACATGCGGAAGAAGAAATGGACACCGGTCGACCATTCTTTTCCAAAAAAGACAAACCAAAGCCTGAACGTCACAAGCCAACCACATTAAAAAAGCAGTCAGATACAGCTTCTTCTACTAAACACCAATAATGCCTTATATTCTACAGTGGAATTGCAGAGGATATCGTAGCAACCTTAATGATATTCAAGTCCTAATTCACCGCTATTCTCCAGTTGGTTTCTGTCTACAGGAAACCTACCTAACTCCACAAATTTCCACCAACATTAAGAACTATGTCATCTATCGACAAGATCGTAATACTTCAAATGCTGCCCGTGGAGGTGTGGCCATCTTCATCAGCTCAAAGATCCCGACCAAACAAATTGTTTTGCAAACTGATATTGAAGTTGTTGCCGTACGTCTGATAACCCAGATTGCGTTAACACTAGCATCGGTCTATCTCCCACCAAGTCATACTTTCTCTTACCAAGATCTTGAAAACCTGCTAATGCAATTGCCACCCCCGGTCTGTCTGTTGGGTGATTTCAATAGCCACAATCCCTTATGGGGATCAACAAAAGTAGATACACATGGCCGATTAATTGAAAATTTTCTAGACAAACAAAACCTTACTGTTCTTAATACTGGTGCACCCACTCACATACAATTGCCAACTGGACAAACTTCTGCAATTGATCTATCAGTATGTTCCCCGACTCTGTATCCAATCATAGAATGGTCTGTTTTAGATGACCCCTTGGGCAGTGATCATTTTCCCATTATTTGTGATCTGCTCACTGCTCAACCACCATTAGTCAATCCCTGCAGGAAATGGAAGTTTTCTCAAGCCAACTGGGTCAAATTTAAATCTTTAGTCACCCTGGATGAGCAATATATACGGACACAGTCGATAGATGAAGCCACAGATTATATCACTTCACACATACTATCTGCAGCTAAGTGTTCAATTCCATTGTCGAATCCGCATTCCCGACAGCACCATAATTATTGGTGGAATGAAGACTGCACTAAAGCAAAGAAGTTAAAAAATAAAGCATGGAATATATTTCGCAGATCACCAACCACGACTAATCTAATCAATTACAAGAAACTAAGAGCGAAAGCACGTCTCATTCAAAGGCAAGCCAAGAAGAATTCTTGGATTCATTTTGCATCTACCATAAACAGAAACACTAACTCCAGGTTAATATGGAAGAAAATCAGACAGATTTCTGGAAAATTCCCTACAACCCCCTCACCTATTCTTTCATGGAATGGGCAGGAACTCTCAGCTCCTGAGGACATAGCAAATGCTTTGGGCGAAACGTTTGCTAAAGTTTCAGCGGTGTCAAATTATTCGGCGGATTTTCAGAAAATAAAGACCAAGACTGAAGAACGAGCTATAAACTTTCGAACCTCAGTCTTCCTTCCGTATAACCAGCCTCTTCAATATCACGAACTCCTACATGCCATGAAAACGACACACAACGGTGCTGCTGGGCCAGATGGCATATCTTATATCATGTTACAATACCTTGGTGACAAAAATTTACAAATACTACTGGTCTACTATAACAGAATATTTATGGAAAACATTTATCCCATCTCCTGGCATCATGCCACAGTTCTTGCCTTTTTGAAACCTGGAAAAGACCCTACAAGGCCAAACAATTACCGACCAATTTCCCTCTCCAGTTGCCTCGGTAAATTACTTGAAAAAATTATTCATAATCGACTTGTTTGGACCATCGAAACACAACACCTAATGAGTAATAAACAGCATGGCTTTCGTAAGAACAGGTCCTCCTTAGATCTCATGATTAAAGCAGAGTCTGCAATTCGCAATGCCTTCGTAAAAAATGAACATCTGGTTTTGGTTTCCATTGACATAGAGAAGGCATTTGACACTACCTGGCGTCATGGCATTCTCAGCGACCTCCATGCCCTTGGTCTAAGGGGCAACCTTCCTATATTTATCAGAAACTTTCTCCAGAACCGTTCGTTCCAAGTCCGATACCACAACTCTCTTTCTAAGACATTTTTACAGGAAGAAGGAGTGCCACAAGGTTCTGTATTGAGTGCAACCCTCTTCGCCCTTAAAATTGATTCTATAACAAAAGAACTCCCAAATACAGTTGAGACCTATCTTTATGCGGATGATCTATCCATTTCTTGCCATTCTCAGAATATGAGATCCATTGAACGGCAACTGCAGTTATCCTTGAATAAGGTGCAAAGTTGGGCAGGACTCAATGGCTATCGTCTATCTCAGCAGAAAACTGTTGCAGTCCACTTTTGTAATCAACGAAAAATGCATACAGATCCTGAACTTCAGATGTCAAATTTTCCCATTCCAGTGACCAACAATATCAGATTCTTGGGATTAATCCTTGACAGAAAATTAAATTTCCTTGAACACATTAAATCGCTACGTACTTCCTGCCTTAAAAAACTGAACATACTGAGAGCTTTATCTGCAATGTCTTGGGGAGCAGACCGTACATCTTTGCTTCTGCTATATAGAGCATTGATCAGATCCCGTTTGGATTATGGTGCTCCAATCTACGATTCTGCCCGAAAGAGTACACTACGCTGGTTAGATCCTATACAGCATAGTGCACTGCGGATTGCCCTTGGCGCATTCAGGACATCCCCTACCCAAAGTTTATATATTGAAGCACATGAGCCCCCTCTTTGTCTCCGCAGGAAAACACTACTTCTTAAGTATGCAGCCCGAATACAAAACTGCTGTCAGCACCCTATTGGGCCGTATCTCTTTAATCCACCACTGCAAAACCTTTATAGAAACAAACCCAGTAAAATAAGACCGGCAGGCTTACGACTAATTGAAATAACACAGAGTTGGAATATTCCTAATGTCAACAGGCTAGACATAATGAAATGCTCACACCCACCTTGGACACCTCCTCCACAATTAACTTGTGATACTTACCTTCAAAAATGGGGAAAGAATCTTTTACCGTCACTGAACATGAAACAACTCCATGCAAGCCATATTCAGAAATATGCTAGTTTATTGCCAATATATACTGATGGCTCCAAATCACACTCAGCTGTTGGAGCAGCAGCAGTATTTCCCTCTACAATCATTTCTGCTTCCCTTCCACCTGAGTATAGCAGCTTCTCTGCAGAACTTCATGCAATAAAGTTAGCTTTAGAAAACCTGAATCTCTACCCATCTCTAAAATATATTGTATATACTGACTCTCTAAGCTCAATTACAGCAATACAAAACTTTCGTTATAAGGTTCATCCTATATTAAACCAAATCAGAAGCCTATTATTAAAAATTGAGGAACGTCATCAATCAGTGACCTTTTGTTGGATCCCAGCCCATTCGGGGATAAAGGGGAACGAACTCGCTGACAAAACTGCCAAAAATCCAACAACTTATGATTTAACCCTTGCTCCTATTCCAATCTATGACTATAATCATATCATACAAACAACATGTCTTGCGATGTGGAAAGAGATATGGGACACCCAAAGCAATAATAAACTTTATCAGTTGAAACAGGATCCACAGCTTTGGCGCTCTAGCATCAAAACAGTACGAAGAGAAGAAGTAGTGCTTGCACGAGCACGGATAGGACATACATATCTGACTCACCTTCACCTACTTACAGGAGAGGATCCTCCTCATTGTCCACACTGTTCCTCGCACTTATCAGTCAAACACATTCTCGTTGACTGCCCTCACTATGATCAGGACAGAATATCCATCCTCCTTTCCCTAAAAAATTTTCCGGAACCGAAGACATTAAAAAATATTATAGGTGACGATGCAAACATCAATGAATTCTTCTCTTTTTTGAAAAAAATTGGATTGTATCATAAATTTTAAAACATCACTCTAATAAGCCATAAATTGATTCTATCCAAAATTTGAGTTTTATTATTTTCCTATGAATAGGCGCACTATAGCCCCAGCAGCTTGTGCGCCATTAAACCCCCATCACAACAACATCAAAACATGCAATTTACAGACAATATACACGGAGCAATGTGGCCTAGTTGCAGCTGCTCCTAAAATCCAATAGCAATCGCTAATGTTTAGTCAGCGCCTGCGTCTTGTTGATATTTTCATTGCCTCCATTGATATCAGCTTCAACGGTACATTATTTAGTATTAGTATTGGCAACACGATGCAAGACAGTTTATTCTTAATTGTTCTGATTAGTATGTTGACTCTTACCCTGCTTTATCTGTTTGTTCTTTCCGCTTTGTTTTGCTATTGTGACATCTTTAGTTTCAGTTATTACACTTGTGACGTTTTTAGCCTCAATTATTGCTTTAACTAACGTTATGATTATTTCAACTGTTGCTTTTACTAACATTTTCACTTTTGACTTATATTTTTAGTTCAATTGTTGTTCTGGTTTACATTATTTTTACTTTCAATTGTTACTTTATTCACATATACTTTGACTCACATTTTTAGTTCAATGTTGCTTTGACTCACATTTTTAGTTCAATTGTTGCTTTGACTCACATTTTTAGTTTAATGTTGCTTTGACTCACATTTTTAGTTTAATGTTGCTTTGACTCACATTTTTAGTTTAATGTTGCTTTGACTCACATTTTTAGTTTAATGTTGCTTTGACTCACAGTTTAATGTTGCTTTGACTCACATTTTTAGTTTAATGTTTCTTTGACTCACATTTTTAGTTTAATGTTTCTTTGACTCACATTTTTAGTTCAATGTTGCTTTGACTCATATTTTTACTTCAATTGTTGCTCTGATTCATATTAGTTTTATCTTCATTTGTTTTATTCGTATATTTTTTAACCGTCAATTATTGCACTGGATTATTTCTACACGTTATATTTCTCTCCGGAATTTTTTCCACCGTTATGTTTTTGTGTACAACAATCTATATTAAAATTTTTAAAAATCCCATTTTTACCTTAAAATGAGTTCACCCCCATTTGCGTTTTATACGATTAACAGTTTTGTAAAAGACACGCATCAGTCGCCACAAAGTGAAGAGAAAGTTAGAAAATTATTTTCAAAATTAAGACCGCCACGTAAACGAAAAGGTAATAATCACCACTTGGGGTTCCCAGTGGGAACAAGAAAATAGTGATAACATCATTACGCTGTATATACTATAGATGCTATAATACTTTGCGTTGCTACCACTCCAAAATTTTACTGCCACGTCTAGGGCGTTATATTTCTCTTATGTACTCTCTTTCTGCTTACCCCCATAAACGTATAAATCTTCAGTAATGGCATCAGAGTCGAGTCGGGCAATAACAGCACTGAAGTCACTAGAGAGATGTATCAAGGGAGAACTAATGGGCTTTCTGCCTTCTACAAAATGCCGTAAATATAAAGCTCATTACAGACCAGCTTCTAACACGTTTCTTCCATTTTCAGGCCATTCAACATAATTTTAGAAGAAAACTTGAAGCAAGATATTGAATTTCTTTTTGTCCCTCAATAAATTCTCGGTCGGAGAATCCATAGGAGAAACATACCGCTTTTTCTCTCACACCAGTTCAGACATTAATGCTGAGATATTCCTCGCTATAGAGCAAAAAGCAATGGCGGATGTTTCCATAAGGAAATTTTTGTTAATGTCCTAATAAGAGTCCATAAAATTAATGCTAGATGGAGATATATGATGATGTATGCAAGATATGTATTCTTTTGAATTACTAGCATTTCGCAGTGTGGAACAAAAAATAAGCAACGTTTCTTGGGTAAATGTATTTGTTTATAATATGTACATTAATCTGATAAGTTTATTCACCCATCTGTTTATTACTTCGTGTCAAAAATGTACTTTTTTTTTAGAACCAGGTTCCAACCCCGTGGGGAGTAGAGGACCACACTGTAGAAAACTGATCGTAGCCACTGGGATGATTGCGAGGCAATGTCATCGCAAACAGATTGCGTGAAGTCTTCAACATGATAACATAATTTAATTATTAAAATGTATATCAGGACATTTTGGCACTATTGTTCAAGACTTAGACCGGCTAACTCAGCCAGAGTAATTCATAAAAGTCCCTCGTGTCATTGACTGATGGGAACTCGGACCTTTTTCCGCCCGGAGGTTGGTGATTATGTCCACTGCGCTACCCACGAAACTAAGAAGTCGAATTCTGTGTGCTCAAAGCCAATTTTTGATTTACAGTTTTAGGTTTGCACTTCAAGTTTTTTGCCATTGCAACTGGAAACTATGAGGAATCATAGGGTTATAGTAATGAAACTTATTCTCCAGTCTGAGGTATGGCTATTCGTAGATCTGCCAGCAGCTTAATTTTCAGTAATCCTTGTGTGTCCTGAAATCCAACAAAAACTTATCTGATTCATTTATTGAGCTGTCGATTATTGTTTGAAATATATGCCAAAGATTGGGTGTTTCAGTGTGCCTATTCTTTTCGTGGCTTATAGATAACCCAAGGAATCTGTATATTTAGATGACAGTTCTTTTTTTATTGCATTACCTATAGATGAGGTTAGATTGTTTTTAATTTATGCAGTTCTATTATACGTACACTGCACTTTCTAGGAATAGAAAGCCCTGTGCGCTGCGTATAACTATTGGAAGTTAGTTGCAGATATTGCTTTCTTAACCCAACTTTGAAAAGAGAAGTTGCATGCGGGGAAGTGCAAGTTCCACGGTGGAACTTGTTCTGACAGTGATACTTGCATTCTTTAGGGTAGATTTGCTTGTTGTGGATTCCAGTAGAAATTTTCACAAAGTGATCGAAAAGGGTGGTCTAGGCGAAGTGTTCAGGCATCGATTTTATTTTAAATTCATAATGCAAAATGCCAGTTTTTGTTCTAAGTGATATAGGTTGCTCAGTGGCTTTGGCATAGAGGATATACACTAAAAGGACAGAATTCATGGGATACCTTGTTCCTGGACAACGCGACGCTGTCACGCCTCTTGCTAATGCACGAGCCCGCCGCTTGGCAGATATATAGGTACACACACATCACTGCATCTACGCAGACGGTAATTCGATGTCAGTATGGATAAACGTCGTGAGTTAAACGACTTTGAAAGAGGGATGATAAAGTAGAGTGAGTTTGAAACAGAACACTGTAAATGCGAGAAGTTTAAAAGTGCATGGATTTTGTACATGTGTAGTGTCGTGTATCGTTGATTGTTTAGAGTATAACGGCACCAGGAGTGCCCCCATCTCCGCGTAGTATACATTGTGGTGTGATACAGAACACTGTAGAGGATAGAGGTTTAAAGTGTATGGATATTGTGGTGTGTAATGTTTTGTACCGTTGTTCATCTTGTCTTTTAACCGTTGGGTCTTAAATGAGACCCACCGTTGCTCACACTAAACCTCGTGGAGGCAGACCAGGTACACCAGTATTTTAGAGATTTACTCTGGCAGGTCCTGCCACCTAATTTCCTGAGATTTCAGTGGCTAGGACCTAAAAAAAAAAAAAAAGGTGGGGGAGAACACTAGAAATTGGGTCAGTCTGAAAGAGAAGTTATGCGAGGTAGAGTTAATTTTTTTTTTTTTTTTAGTGTGGGGCTTGTGTAGTTTTGACAAGGGTCAAACGCTAGTCGCAAGATAGCTAGAGAGGGAGGGGGGATTGAAGACTGGTGAAAGACAGAACTATGGGGTCAATAGTGAAGATAACCCCAAAAATCGGTGGGACAGGCCCATGCCTCACCAGGCGAAGATAGGGGATGGCAGGGGGAGGGTACAGAGTAACCATTCCCCTGCCAAGGGAAGGGATAGAAAGTGAACCGAGTGAGGGTACCCGGTTCAGATCGCCTAATGAAGTTTCGGCAGAAAACTGCACAATGTCTTTGTCGTGTCTTCGTACGCCATTCCTGGGACATGTTGTTCCGTCTGTGTGAGTGGTCAAGTCAAAATAATGACTCCAGTTTAAGCCTGTGGTCAGATCCAGGTTAAGTTAATGATTAGTTCTTCAGATTGTAGCTGTTAGGTTTTTGTTTCGTTGACACATCTAAGAATCTTTATTCTGTTACAGAAATTGCACTGTCCTCGTTCGACAGCATCAAAAGTGTATCGCGAATACGCAATTTCCAGAATAACAACTCAACGTGGACAGCGCTGTGGGCAGAGAAAGGTGGTGGATGAGCGTGGCCGTCGACGTCAATCCTGGCAGGCGCCATGCCACTGGACCTGGAGGTGGTCCGCTGTGGACTACTCTTCCACCTCTCCAAAGCAAATTCCAAGACCATCCTCGAATTCACAACAGATCCCGCAAACGACAGAACAGCAGAAAAGAAGCGTCTCCTCACGCATCTGCAGCAGGCGTGGCAAGCGAGATGGACTACTTCCAACAAAGGCGAAATCACTAGGCCCCGAGTGCCAAGCGATAGTGACAAGCGATTTTCTTCCAGTGATTATAGAGTGATCTCCAAAGTGATATAGTTTCTTTATTTTCCAGTGCGGCTGTTATTTCATTTACTTCAAGTGGTTCTGTGCTTTAAAAGTCAAAAGTAAGAACCCAGAAAGGCAATCCACCTTTCTTTGCATATTCTTTATATATATATATCACTAACCAAATCCACTAACTTAAACAACCGCTTGGTCACTGGTGGCACCGCTCCTGCCTCCACGTGGCGGGGCCGGTAACCTGGGGGAAAAACCAACCCTCGGGGCGAAAAGGAGCAAAGATGGAAATAAGTGAATTTCCACGTTTAGAGCCGAAGTGCTCTCAACATGAACACGACAATGACTTCTCTCTTTCAAAGAGATAAAAAAAGGACACTAGGAAACAGGAATCTCCAGCTTTCCTCATAATACACTCTTTGTCATCCCAACCTGTGAGCAAGCTCTCACCTTTCATCATCCAGAGATGCCTAGAAAACGCTGCAGGTTCGCCAAAAATGGTTAAACGTCTCCAATCAGGAGATCTACTAGTAGAGACATCGTACTCAAGACATTCTGAATTACTACTGCAACTTACTTCTTTAAGCGGAATTCCAATTCAGGTTACCCCACACAACACACTAAATTCTTCCAAAGGAGTGATCTCCGAATGGGATCTATTATATGTTTCTGAGGAAGAAATTGTCCAGGATCTAAAAGATCAAAATGTGACTCATGCAAAACGTATCATGATCAGAAAAGACGGCAACTTAACTCCCACGCGAAACATAATCTTGACTTTCAGTACTCCAAATCTACCGGGTTCTGTCAAAGCAGGTTACTTGAATTGCCGCATTAGGCCATATATCCCAAATCCGCTCAGATGCTTTAAATGTCAAAAGTTCGGCCATTCTCAGACAGCATGCCGTGGAGATGCCATATGTCCAAACTGCAGCTGCAAGAATCACATGCAAGCAGAATGCAAAGCTCCAACACCACAGTGTCCTAATTGTAGTGGCAAACATCCAGCCTACTCGAAAGAATGTGAACTATGGAAGATAGGAAAAAAAATACAAAAATATAAAATTGAAAATAAAGTCTCTTACCAAGAAGCGAAAAAACAGATCAACTTAAGTATGCCAAAACGCACTTATGCTTCAACGACTCTCAGACAAGAATCAGTGGCATGTCAGACGGAAGTATCCATCTCTCCAAAAACATCAATATCAGACTGGGCACGATCAGTACTCTTGATCGAGCATCCATCTAAACCAAATTCAATAGACCAAAGCAATAACACCCCACTCACAATTCCAACCCAGAGACTTCCGCATCGTCAGGCAGCAGAAAATTTGCTAAGATCTTACTCTGCTGAGACGAAAGTATCAGGTCTAACAAGCATGGATACAGTTGATTCTATCTGTCAAGAAGAACTGCTTGAAATACACGCAGAAGATGATATGGACGATAGCAATGAATCGGGACGTCCCACCTTTCCCCGAAAAGAAAAACCAAAACCGGACCGTCATAAACAATCAACTTATAAAAAGCAGTCGGATACATCTTCCACGAACAAAACCAAATAATGGAACACATCATTCAATGGAATTGTAGAGGCTTTCGCAGCAACATCGATGATATCAATGAACTAATTCACTGCTTCAATCCTGTAGCTATGTGCCTACAGGAAACCAACTTGACACCCCAAGTTTCCACTACAGTCAAAAATTACACCATCTACAGACAAGATAGATCTGACACTAATAGTGCTCATGGAGGAGTAGCCATCCTGTTGGACTCAAGAGTTCCTTCCAGATGCATTCCATTGCAAACCTCTTTAGAAGCTGTTGCCGCACGCATAGTAATTGGAATTACCGTTACATTGGTCTCAATTTATCTTCCACCTAATCGTTCATATTCTATTCAGGAAATCGAAAGTCTTGTGTTGCAACTACCAGTTCCCTTCTGTCTACTAGGTGACTTTAATGCTCACCACCCATTATGGGGTTCATCCAGCTTAGACAGGCGTGGAAAACTTGTTGAAACGTTAATAGATAGACAGGATCTAACGTTGTTAAATACTGGCTCTCCTACCTATGTTCATTTTCCTACCGGATCAACCTCTGCAATAGACCTTTCCATTTGCTCTCCAGTGCTCTATCCAAGTATTCAGTGGGCAACTCTTAACGACCCTCACAACAGCGATCATTTCCCAATAATATGCAAAGTTCAAACTTCCTGTTCATTACCAACAGACAGTCCACTAAAATGGAAATTTCCAAAGGCTGACTGGATAAAATATAGCACGCTTGTCTCGTTCGACAACCATATCATACAGTGTTCTTCTATCAACCATGTTACTGAACATATTACAAACCAAATTCTAACAGCTGCAACCGCTGCAATTCCACAATACCAAGTCAGGAAAAAGCGAAAATTAAATTATTGGTGGAACGAAGAGTGCAACAATGCAAAAAAAGAGAAAAACAAAGCCTGGAATCAATTCCACAAACATCCAACCACTTCCAATCTTATTAATTATAAGCGACTTAGAGCAAGAGCCCGTTATATCAGACGGAAAGCAAAAAAAGAATCTTGGATTAAATTCGCTTCCTCAGTTAATAAAAATACAGACATCAGACTGATCTGGAATAAGATAAAATTGTTAAATGGCAAAATTCCTCCAACATCTACTCCACTAATTAACTGGAATGGACAGGAGCTCTCTACTCCTGCAGAAATCGCTAATGCACTAGGATCTGTATTTTCCCAGTTGTCCTCCTCAACTTCTTATGACCAATCGTTTCAAAAAATTAAAGGTGTAACTGAAAAATCCAAACTGAATTTCACTGACAGATGTGCACTAAAATATAATCAACCATTTACCATGGTTGAACTTCAGCATGCTCTTACCAACACAAGGAATAGCGCTGCTGGCCCTGATGGGATATTTTATATAATGCTTAAAAATTTAAATACAAAGTCACAGTCATCACTGCTGTTCTTCCTCAATCGAATATTCACTGAACATACATACCCAAGCTCCTGGTGTCATTCCTACGTTCTGGCAATCCCAAAACCTGGTAAAGACTATTCTGTTCCTCAAAACTACAGACCAATTTCACTTACCAGCTGTCTGAGCAAAACCCTCGAAAAAATGATTCACAGCCGCCTGACTTGGTATCTTGAGTCCCAAAAGTTAATCAATAACAATCAATTTGGATTCAGAAAAAATCGATCATCATTGGACCTTATGATTAAAGCCGAAGCAAATATCAGAAATGCATTCATCAAAAAGGAGCATCTCGTTATGGTCTGTCTGGATATTGAGAAAGCTTTTGACACCACATGGCGTTTTGGCATTTTAAAGGATCTACATTCTCTTGGCCTGAGAGGAAATTTGCCATATTTCATCCAAAAGTTTTTAGAACAAAGATCCTTTCAAGTTCGTTACCGGGGAACTCTCTCTAAAAAGTTTGTTCAGGAAGAAGGAATCCCTCAAGGGTCCGTTCTCAGCGCTACTCTGTTCGCAATTAGAATTAATCACTTAACTGAAATTATTCAGAAAACAGTAGACTCATATCTTTATGCCGATGATCTAACAATCTCCTGCCACTCTCAAAACATGAACTACATTGAGAGACAATTGCAGATATCAATAAATCAGATCCAGATTTGGATGACACAAAACGGTTACAGACTATCCAGCCAGAAATCTACTGCCATTCATTTCTGCACCATGCGTAAAATGCATCCTGATCCTGAACTCCACTTAGATAACCATCTTATTCCAATTGCGAATAGTATTCGTCTGCTTGGCTTAATTTTTGACAGTAAGTTAAACTATCATAAACACATTGAACATCTCCGGACAGCTTGCCAAAAGAAAATGAACATACTCAGAGCCTTATCAGCAACAACCTGGGGAGCAGATCGTTACACCTTGCTTCACTTATATAGATCCATAATTAGATCTCGTCTGGACTATGGCGCACCTGTCTTCGATTCTGCTAGGGAAAGTACCTTATCTCGTCTGAACCCTATTCAACATTCAGCTCTAAGAATAGCTTTAGGTGCGTTCAGAACATCACCAGTGCAAAGTCTTTATGTGGAAGCCTACGAAGCTCCTCTAAACATCAGAAGAAAGATGTTATTACTGAACTACGCAACCAAGGTCCAAAGCCAGTCGACCCATCCCAATTGGTCAATATTTAATGATCCGCCACTCAAGACCTTTTATAGAAACAAACCACAAGCAATTAGGCCTGCAGGTATTAGGTTAATGGAACTAGCAGAAAACTGGAACATACAACTCAAAGTCCACCAAGAACCTATAGATTACGTTCCTCCATGGTCTGTCATCATGCCGTGTTGTGATAATTATTTCCACCAATGGGGGAAACACTCTTTAACGAGTACTAACATCCAGCAACTCCACATTGCACATCTACAATGTTATCCCGACTTCGCGAAAATATATACTGACGGTTCAAAGTCCGAGAATGGATCAGGTGCAGCAGTGGTATTCCATGACACTATCACTTCTGTGTCACTTCCAACAGAATGCAGTAGTTACACCACTGAATTATATGCCATAAAGCTTGCTCTGGAAATCATTTTCCATCTCTCAATCGAAAAGAGCATAATCTACTCAGACTCGCAAAGTGCCTTATTAGCAATGCAAAAGATTTCCCCATCTACTCATCCGTTACTACAGCAAATCAGATCAGAGTTGATTCGTCTCCGAGATCATCGGCTAAGCATTGTCTTCTGCTGGATCCCAGGCCATACTGGAATACCAGGAAACGAAATTGCAGATGATGCTGCCAAGCATCCATCCAGCACATCCGCAATGAATTTTCTGGTCCCACTCAGTGACTATAAAATCCATATTCGAAATATATGTAAGGAACGATGGACACTACAGTGGCAAACGCAGATGCATAACAAACTCCTTGAAATTAAACCTATACCCCAATTATGGGCCTCCAATTTTCACACAAACAGACAAGAAGAGGTTGTCCTGGCCAGAGCCCGAATAGGCCACACCCATTTGACCCATCTATTTCTGTTATCAGGTAATGACCCTCCACAGTGTTCACATTGCCACAGGCCACTCACAGTAAAACACATACTCCTGGAATGCACCTTGCATAACAACTCCCGTCTACTTTCATTCACTTCTCTGTCAAACTTACAAGAATTGTCACTTCGTCATATCATAGGCGAAAATTCAAACCTTACAGAATTTTTTTCCTTTCTGAAACGAATAGGTTTATATAACCATTTCTAGCTGCTTCCATAGAAGTCAATAAAATTAGTACTAACTACTATGATAGGTGCAATATGGCCTAAGTAGCCTTTGCACCAGAAAAATCCAAACACAACAACAACAACAACAACAGCGAAATCACTAGAAAGTTCTTCCCTTACATTAACAGGGTGTTCCCCAGGCTTCCTCCCTGGTTTTCACCTGGCCTTTATGCTACATACCTGTTAACTGGCCATGGATCATTAAAAGGAAAACTGACGGCCCTGGGAATCATCGATGATCCCACTTGCACCTGTGGTGGGACTGAGAGTTGGTCACACCTTATGTATGACTGCCCCCTGTATGAGGATCTTCGCTGCACCTTCATCACTACCTTGACCTACATACCCAAAGACCAAGAAACACACCTGCTTGATAGTAGGGAGGAATATACAGCTTTTAAGCGTTTCGCACAAGAGCTCTTCAGCCGAAGGAAATCCTTATCTACAGTTCCTGTACCTGCGCCACAGCTGTCCCAAGGAAGACAACAGACGGTTTGAGACCATGATGGACTTTCATCCAGACTAGACAGTCATGAACTTGACCGCCACACCATCAAACGGACAACTATCTGATGATTGAAGTTTGAAAGCTACCATTGGATCGAATTAACCCCTGGATTGGACACCACCCGATGTCGATGACAGAGGCGCCAAATGGCGATCCTATCTGTGCTCAATTGTACAGTCACTTTCGACCCCATTTCTTCCCCTTTCTTCGCCTTCACCTGATTGACTGAGTGTACATTGACTGGTTGGGGATGCCTTCGCCTATATCCCCTTACTCTTACTTTCATTCCCCCTCTTCTGTACACCCTGTACTACCTCACTCTATCTAATCGCTGCTTTTTTTTTTAATTAATTAATTATTTATTATTATTTTTTCTTTTAATTAATTTTTTTTAATTTTTTATTTATTTATTTTTTTTATATTTTTTTATTATTATTTTTTTTTTTTTATTTTTTTTTTTTAACTTGGTCTTCGCTCAGGAAGCTGAGGCGACCCTGACGGAGACTAGCCAGAGAACTATGGGCAGCCTGGCTACCTCCTAGTGGTGTGTGCGGGCAACGTGGGGTTCCACCAGGGGCCCTGCGGCCAAATGCCAGGACACACAACAGAACCCAACACAAAACTACACATTCAACACACAACACTTTTTGTGGCATTTACAGTGTTCTGTATTTCTTCACAGTGTACATATGGCGCAGATGTGGGAAACCACAGGTGGCGCCCGACCCTAACACTATGCACACTATGTCTCGCATTGTTTCAGCCAACCGGAGAGCGACAGTGGCACAAATCACCCGCCGACTTCAACGAGGGATGGGCCAGAAACGTCTCCACCAAGATCATTAGGCGATCATTAGTCGCAATGTGATTGTGGGAGCCACCGACCCACCAGAGTCCAATTGCTAACGCCACGACACAGGACTCGACGCCTCAACTGGGCGAAAGAACATCGGCACTAGACCTTGGATGATTGGAGACGGGTCTTCTGGTGCGATGAGACCCGTTTCTAGTTATTTCGGGCGGACGGGAGGGTGTATATCCCGCGGAAAACGCTCGAAGCTATGCACCCGTCATGTCAACAACGAACTGTTCAGGCAGGTGGATGGTCAGTAATGGTCTGGGGCGTGTTCAACTGGCACTCGTTGGGACCTGTGGTATGTCTAGACGCATCTCTGAACGGTCTAGGTTTCGTGTCCATCCTTTCAGAACATCTGCACCCGCTCATGGTCATCGTGCACTCACAGAGCATTCCTGGGTGGAGGATCCAAAACTCGAACGGACCTTTCCACAGCATCCCAAAGATGCTCCATAGGGTTCATATCCGGTGAACGGGGAGGCCATTCCACGCTGATGAAATCTGCGGAATGCTCTCCGAACCATGTTCTAGTCACCAGAGGCGCACTGTCCTGCTGGAAGAGTCCACTGTCCTGTGGGTGCACGATGACCATGAGGGGATGCAGATGGTCATCGTGCACCCACAGGGCAATGGATTCTTCCAGCAGGACTCCCCCCCATTCGCTGGACATGAACCCTGTGGGAAGCTGTAGAAGGAAAGGTCCGTTCGAAATTTTGATCCTCCACCCAGGAATGCGACTGAATTATGGACAGCGGTGCAGCAAGCATGGATGGAAATACCTGTGGAACACTTTCGTGAACTAGTGGACTCAATACCTCGCCGTGTGACTGCTCTTATCCTAGCGAAAGGTGGGCCATCCCGTTACTAGATACATGGTGAAAGTATTATAAGCGCCTTTGGCTATGCGTGGTGCAGAATTATGAATTCGGTCTATCCATTTCAGAGCGGTTTTCCGTGCTGAATCATACACGAGGCTTCATAGCCCAATTTTGACCAAATTAATGCCCTGTAGAGTAAACCTGTATAGAGAGTATCTGTCTGCTCCCCATGCTGTTGATGATTGGACGCGAAGTATGTTGAGGAGCTTTGTGCAGCTTCTGTGTAGCTGCTAGATATGCTCTAAAAATGTGAATTTCTTATCAGGTATTAGTCCAAGAAGTTTCACCTTCGGCCACTGTCGTAATCTGCTCTCCTAGTTTTAATTTGGGGTGTGGTTTTTTGCCAAAAAAAAGTCAAGCTGCTGCTTAGAGCATACTTATTTATAGTGTTCATATTACACACACACACACACACACACTGCACAAACATAACACTACACAAATTTCTGGCCTTTTACAGACATCTGTATTCATCACAGTGTACCATGATGAGTTGAACAGACGTTCTGGAGCCGCTGACCATAAGATAATATACATGTTTTCATGTCTGTTTATAGTGTGGATTGCGCATTACAATGGTCTCTTGATAGTCTTGATTAAAAATTAATTCTTTTCCTCTTTTGTCTTTTTGCATCAAAGATTCAAGATGGTACGAAGCTCTCGCTGATACTTTTATAAAAGTCTCACCTAATGGAATTGCAATCATGACAGGGTTAAAATTTGCCCAATTCCAGTGCAACATCGGTGGTGGCGGATTTCGATATTTATTTTTCATTTTCCTTATTTTATTCCACATTCTCTGAGCATTTTTTGTGTTATTTATTGTAGATGTGAACTGCGTCAATGAAGTTCTTCGGATATCGAATCTGACGGGTCCATTTGTTTACCGTTTTCTCATGTTTACCTTGTTTGACTTGAAGTGTCTAACTGATTGTAACTGTCTGCCATTTGTCAGCTCTGTTTTCTAGTGACTATTGCTATAACTCGCATTCATTCGTATTTCATCAGATTATCTGTAGTTTTCGGATAGTTTGAGAAACGTGACGAAGTCTTAAGGACTGTGAATTTGGCTGCATTCTGTATGATCTCTGTGACATATGCTAATGCAACATCTATTGCTTCATGCTGGATGATCTGGGTGTTCAAACTGCTTTTTTTGGAAAACTCTTCCCATTTTTATCTATCTTCCAATGGGGAGTCCTGATTAGCTAACTGACTGTCGCTGGTATAAGAGGAGCAGCCATTTATCAAGGTGGAAATTACTTGGTATAAACTGGTTGTATAGTGTTACACTTACTGCGACGTACTCTCCCTTCAGTCCCAGTAAATTTTCAATAGACACTGCTCACAGATCATTGTACCCCTTCACAAACTGACTACAATACAGTTTTTCCTGTTCAAAAGTGCTTTCAGTATTAAATATCATTTCAAGGTACCTGTTCAACTCATCTGCCGCTTCCTCCGGTTGTCTATGAATCTACTCCTTTCCATCTTCTAAGAGGCCTATCTGATTTGCTCTTTCCTTTCTTGTACTCACATAGAATTAGAACTCCTTACCCACGTTTCTCTGCCTTTGCCAATCATTTTTCCTACTTAGTTTTCACCCATGTTAATGGTTTTGTCGCATAAGTATAATACTCATTTAAACTGGTGCCTCGAAGTAGCCTGCAGCAGTCCCATTCTTTCCTTTTATCCATATCTTTTGCTCAGTTAGACTCTTGATTTCTCTTATTATGTATTTTGACTTCTTTGACCGTTGTTGGACGCCACTTCTTCACTGGAATGAATGCATAAGTGGCTTCCAGATTGAAACCCTTAGACACTTCCCATAATTCACTTGTATTCACAGCATATAACCGTCTCTCCAGTTAATCGAACTCAAGGAGTACTGTACCTGTATAGTTCATCCTTGAAATTGAGGACATCTTTTTCTTTAATCACCCCGAATGATGTATTTTTGAAAGTATCCCAGTTAAAAATAGTACTGAACTGTACACTAATAAATGTTCTGATATCATTAAAATTTATCAAAAAAACTCATCCGCTTAAATAACAGTGGCCTCAAAAGACATGTTTATGTGCAATCAAAAATGCAGCTAAATTAGTCGAGCTGGAATCTAGATTACGTTTCTTTTTTGTTTTTAATTCAGAAAATTCGGATTTTTCATCCCAAAAGGCGAAAAACCGACTATAGAATATATTGTCTTTGCGGGTAATACAGTGGTTATAATCACCGTCCTTCCCACACCGAGTTCGAATCCTGTCAGTGACACGAAGAATTTTTAAGGGCTTTTTTTCAATCCACGGCCAAGTTAATCGGTTTCAGACATTCAGCAAATCAGGCAAATAGTTGAGCTCATTCTCGGTGATTGTTATATGACAGTTTTTTAATGGAATATATCAACTATGCATGAGGGACACGTAGTGCCCATTACAGTATAGTGGTCTAGTTAGAAATTCCCCAACTCTCCTGCTTGGCTTCATTTTATTCAATTTTTAACAGTAGAGTACGAGGAGCTTTCAAATTTGACATCAAGCTAATGAAAACTGACTGAAACCAAATAATTAATTCATTTTATTCTCTTGCAATATCCAGAAATGCAATATTTTGACAAAATTTAGCTCTCCTTCCGAGAGCATGATGGACAAGATGATAATTACCAATAAAATATACTTTAATCTTCTTTCATCGATCGTGGGAGGTTAATTCCCATATACCTCCATGTCCTTCCTGTTCTTCTTAAAATCCTTACTGCTGGAAGGTGCAGTGTTCTAACGACAAGCACGTGCCCACACACGCATACGCAATTGTTTATGAAGCGACAGCCAACTATCGCGGGTGTCAGATTAATAATGACAAAGCTCGGTATAGGTGTCACGAAAAGCAATGGCCGTTGATAAATTTTCTCGTCACTGTATCCTTTTCTGGGTGTGCATGTTTTGTCCTGTAAGCATCAGATATTGCACATACGAGAGCTTTTCTCCCCACTTTGTTTTTTATATTCTTTCTGTTACTGTGAAGTGTTAGAGGCGTCTCATCCAAATTTACTCGCCAGCTTGTCATCCAGTTGACAGTTACAAGAGTCTGGCTAAGTCCTCTGATATTAAACTACATTCGGGTCTCTTGGGTAGGTTATTTCCTTGTCATCCAATATAAAGGGTGTGATATTAACTTTTTCTAGAAGCTGTCATGGCTGTAGTGGCGTTTAATACACACCACATTACCTTCGCGTGCAACTAATTTATCCTTCAACTGCACGGTTGCACTCTAACAAAAACTAGATATCCACAGGGATAGGTAGATTTGCAGAGCGTTGCCTGGATCATAAATCAAAGTCAAAACCGATGTTCCGTTTGAGTACAATTTGTGCAGAGTGGCTATCGCTAATAAAACGTTTTTTTCTCTCAGTTTATGGCAGATTATGCCAAACTATTGGCTACCATAGCATATCTCAATGATTCTGGCAGAATACAGAAATAACCTGTTCAGCAATACATGCGGGTCTTTGGATACGCGATCATATCCTTTGGAGGTGAGCAAAAAATATGATGATACTTTATTAGAGCAGCTGTAAGAAAACGCCAGATTACAAGCTGTGTCATCCTTTGGTACGAATATCGATTTCCCTCCCAACTAGCTCGAGACTGTCGCTTTACCATCCGACACTATAAAACGGATTAAACTTTTTTTTTACTTCCATGAACATTTCAAGGTAATCGATAACCGGATTACGTTTAAGCGAGCGGTAAAATCTCTGGCATTTTCTGTAGCGCCATCCTTAGACATTATACACCATCTTATTTCAGAACAGCATCTTCTGTAACCAGGATAAAAGGTCAAGGTGAGAAAGGATTCCAATTCATGGAGGGAAATGACTATTAGCGAAGTTTTGAACAAAAACTATTGTATTTGTTGCGAACTTTGTATTAAAAATTACTTTGCCAACAAATGGGAACACCAACCCATTCTGCAGAAAGCTAAGGTCTTCCTTTTTGGGGATTTTTGCTCACTTCGCTGCTAGGTAATTTAATATTTTGTTTTATGCGTTGGTTGCCTTTTTATTACGTATCGTTCAAAAGGATGGGATGTTTCGCCTTCTTCGTGCATTCGCTTTGATAGAGCATCTCCTGATGGCCTCCCTAACATCAGATCAAGTACCAGACAGGCATTTACTTGTAAAACAATTCTTTTTCTTTCCAATTTATTTGTTTCCTTTTGCCGATGAAGATCCTCTTATCCCGCTGCTTTGATATTTGTGTAACACATTCCAACCACGGTAGGTGCAGAAGAGAAAGTAGGGCAGCCCGAATACAAATTACCGTAGCAACTGTAAACTTTTATGTCCGGAAAATGCGTCTTTAAATTCCACTTGATCACAAAAAGCTCCCTTCTCTCGCTTACATCAGTTTGACAACCGTTTACGTTTTGCATAAAAATAGCTACTTGACATGTAGATTCCCGGTCGATACGAACAGTAAACCTTTAATGGGCTTTGAAATACAGCACGCGTCTTGAATACTTTGCCAATTTCTCTTTTGAAATACAACGTTTTCGTCGTGGCTGTTCTTACTCGTAACCAAAGTATTTCCAGGACCACAAACAAATTTTGGAATCCTCCTTTGTAATGACGATCCAGATGTGAGGATTAATAAAAACAAAACTTTCTTATGTCTTTCCTTTCTTTTAACAACGTTCTCCACGAGGAATATTTAACAAAACATCTCGGTGAAATGGGGGATCAACTATGGGCAGTGGGACTGAAAACTGATTGTTTTCGTGCGAGGTTTTATTTTACTACCAACCTCTTTCTTTATGGAGTTTAAGAAATTAAAAACAGTGCGAATTTAAGTTTATTTCGTTGGAATATCTTTGTTTTTTTCTTTAATAGCTACAATTCCATAAGGTATATCTAAGTCAATTGCAGTAATAAAAGTGTGGTTCTGCAACGTTTCATTGTAAGCAACTTCAAAACCACATTGCAGCTTGAACGGTCTTCAGGGCCTTCGTTAGGTAGAAGTTAATTGATTATTTACGTAAAGTACAAAAGTTCAGAGAACTTTGAAAACAAATGAATTCTTGTGAGCTCATGATGACTACTCTATGTTATCCTACGCAAAAAGTTTCAAACAACCCTCCACCAAGAAGGCATTGTAATATAATTTTAATTTACCCACAGAAACGTGTGACTATCGCTTCGACATGGGAACTGATAGGCAAGATGAAATTCCATTTCATCCCTTTAATAGTAATCCACGTGATCCACTTTCATTATGTACAACACACGAAGGGCTGTTTGAAAAGTGAGTAATAGATGTTTTTGGGAACAAACCTTACTTCCCCAAGAGTAAAACTTCGCATAAATAGAGGCACATAAGTAACGTTTGTTTTTTACTTTTTACAGGATAATGTACGTATAGCTTTGTTGACATTAGATGCCTAAACCAAAATGGCTTCCACCCAGATAAATAAAGACGTGCACCCAGTTGTCCAATTTCTGCATATCAAAGGATCCACTCCCAAAAAATCCATCAGCAATCGTGAGCTAAATACGATTCGACACTCGTGCCAAAGAGACAACTCTGTTTTGGTGAAATCAGTTTAAGCAATGCCCCCACATTGCTGAGTGTCCCATATGAGGTGGTTGCTCATCTACAGTATAGTCCCTACCGTTCTCTTTCTGTCTTATTTGTCCGGGCCTTTGAAAAACATCTGGTAGGAAACTGGTTAGTTGATAACCATGAATTTAAACGATGAAATGGTTATGTCCGTGAATTCTACAACAAATGCACACCACTTGAGTTACACAGAAGTTATTGAATGTGATTTATAACAATGTGTACTGTAGTGTTTTTGCTCCTGGTAATGTAGCTTCCCTGTTAGATTGAATGTATTGCGGGAAAGCTATCAATAATGGTCATTGCCAAATAGTTATAAAAGAGATATTATGATAATTTGAGCTTCCCGGCGAGTAAATTACCTTGCATAAACCCCCTTACGTATTCCAGAAAGTGTTTTACTAAACATTTAAGAAGAGTCCTTGGTGCTTAAGTTCTTAACCCAAGAAGCGTAATCTAAAAAAGAAACTGTTTGTGGTTCTTTACGTCAACAGGGATCACTTAAATATTGACAGCATCGCGTCCCATTAACGACTCACTCATTCATTTATCTCCTACTGGAGCGCCGCCTACAGTGTCAAACAACTCGAATAGGACATTTCATCTTGCTAAGCAAACCTCTCCTTATTTGAACTTCAGAAAACAGCTCGAGGCATTCTGGAGGATTTCCATAGTGTTCGTATTGAACGTCTTCGGTAACGGACGGAACCGGACAAATAGCTAGAGGTGCATTAAGACGCTTATGGACGGTGGTGCCGTCGGTCGATATCAGAGAATGACAGGAAGTGGAGAAATCCAGAATTTCTGAGACTTTCTAGAGAAGTCAAAATAGTCGGGAAAATATTCTCGGAATAGATAGATTGACGTGGTCTGCAGGGAAACGAAAGATTCAGGGATATTTCCCAAAATTGGAAGAAAGATCTACACAAAAGATGAACTTCGTCATTTTTGTAACATTCTAATTGGCTAACTCGACTAAAATAATATTATTGATAACGTTACTGATCCGAATAACGATCTTAACATTGCTGTTCTTACCCACTTCTGTTACAGAATATCATTTCTCCCATTTATTAATTAGCATAATCCATCTCTAACGCCAGAACATCGCATCCCCTGCAAAATGCCTTCACCTTCTCGTGCAAATTAGATAGAAGTTAATTAGAGTACTTCAAAGTTTCGGAAGAAGCGCGGATGTGTTTCTCCTGGAAACACACTGGTTGATCTCGTGACACAAGTTAATGGAATATTCGCGCGTTCGGTCACTTGGCAACGATTTGTGGGCTTATACCAAAATTTAAATAACCCGACTGTAATTGCATTTATCGAACAACAAGAACAACAAGTTTTGTCACCATATTGCTGTTTGTAATTATTGTTTTATCCTATTAATTGCCCCTGTTATATCGCACTATATTTCATTGTAGGATAATCAAAAAGTCTGATGTCGAAGTTACTACAAATTATTGTTCTAGGGCTGTTTAAAAAGTAGTGGCAATCCCCAGTTGTATGCGTATAAAGTCCAAGAAGTTGTTCGAGTGTTGCAGAGGGAATCAGATAGTGTTTTCTGTACTTGGCTTGTTATATGGCTAATGGAAAGTAGTGTGGTAGATTAGGGAAATCGTGGCGTGTAATTAGCACTCTGCTGAGCGCTTTGAACGCATTAGCAAATAAGACTGGATTAAACTCGTGGACGTAATTGTACGGATTGTAGTTGTGGTCTGTGTAAAGCGTGAGAAGACGACGTAATGCAGTAGGTGACCCTCGCTCGGTGGTGAATGCCTTTCACTGTGAGAGTGAGGGTGAATGATGAACTACGTTTTGATCGACCCGCTGCTGACATCACAATAGATGCTTCACTGTTGGATACGAACAGGATGTGACGATATGGCAACTTGGAGTTGATCGATAATGGTGATGGTGCACACTTTGAAGGTGAATGTGCAAAAGAGGGACTCTTATAAAATTTCAAAGGTGTCCCACACACGAATGCGCATTGTTGAAATTTGGAATTGAATAACAATCCAGCATCCACTATATTCTCCCGAAATGAATCTTTCGAACTATGATCACTTCCCCAAGATAAATGAACTAATCCTAGTAGTTTCTTTAATCCGCTTTTGCAAAAGACATCTAGGGAGTGACATAAGATGATCACCTACCCATCCAGAACTACCAACCTGCAGGCGTATCGATTTTGAGGCACTTTAAAAATTTCATTCTGTAGATGTTATGTTCATCGAAAGTATTTAGATGTTTTTTTGACTAAATTTCTTTTATTTGGAATATTTTATCAAAAGATTAAATTTTAAAGAACGTTGGATGAAAAATTCATTAATCGGATTTTAGCAGAAATTTATAAATATTAATTATATTCATAGAAAAGAATTCAAAATCCCAGTAACTTTTGTACCCATTTCCACTTATAAAAGACAGACAAAAACCGGCGTCTGATGATAAATTTTTTAAAGAAGCGAAGGTATAATGGAGGACACCTTTGGGTTAGCGAGGATTCCAAAGAAACTTGGCGGTGAGAAAATCGAATTTTTTATAAAGCATTGGTTTATGTCGACAACTCCTCCCCAAAATAACTTTGGTTAGGTTTCCCCTAAAGTTAGATAACTTTCTCTTTGTTCCAAAGAACAAAACAGCTTTCTTCTATTCCCTGAAGACCGCCCACGTAACGAAGCTGTATACGTAGCGGGTGTTACCATTAACCGTGACTGAGAGCTGCATTACCATTATTAGTTGAGAACGCTGTCCATATTTCCGTTGGTCGCAAGGAAGGTTTGTTAGCAAAGTAGGGTAGTTAGCGATGTTTGTGCACTCCATTATCATTAGCAGAATGCGGCACGCGATAAACCAAAGACAGTAAAACAACAAACACAAAAACTGTGCATCAAATTTCCGATTTCGGCGGTTGTTGTGTACATGGAGGCGGAACAGAAAGAAAAAGAAAGGTGGCTAAGCGTCTGTTGTTGATTATTGCCGGAAGTAAGGGCTCATTACCGAACACCAACAAAAGAACAAACGAAGCGAAATCCAATTGACACTTAGTTTGCCGGACTTGTTAAACGCAATGCTGGTTTAGTGGCCGGTTACGTTTGGCCCGACGGCGATTTCTTTCATTGTGCCGGACAATTACTTTGGAACTGTAATTAAAACGTTCACGTGGACATCTCAGTAACAGCTACTGTTCCCTGGAACAATCTCTGTGGTGGAAAACGAACCCAAAAATAGAAATGGGAAAACACCGGCGTAAATCACGATCCTATTTGTGTAAAGAAAAAACGATTTAATATAATATACGTTCCCTCTTTACTCTTTATCCCTTGAGCATGATTTCGATGACTCCCTTTCCCTTTATTCCAAGGTTCTTTTCCCTTTATTCCACAATTCCATTTCTCGCTTCAGAGACGGTACCTTCCACTTGTAAATACCATAGTAATAAAAGAAACATTACCAGAATAAGTGCACATATGCGCATAAATAAATAATATACTCCTTCAAGGATCGTTCTCTTTGCTCTTCTACTTCTGTGGTGTTAGAACTATTTATCTTAGAGATTCTGTCTGCTTAAGAATGGAAGTCAGCGTTGACGAATGCGTTTCCTTAGCTACTCCAAAACAGCAGTGCATTCACGCGAATTTTGAACTGAGAAAAATTTCTTATACCAGCAAAGCGACCACGTAGACATTTCTGTTTTTCTTTCTAAGGGGATTTCTTTTGCGGGGTTTGCTCCTTTTTTTTGTACATTTCGGTGTAAAGCTCTCAGAGATGCGTACTATCTCGCCGTATCCCATTGTCGCCTGATCTTTGAATCCGTTCTTGAAGAATGTCTGTCAAGATCACGCCACTTCATCTCTATTTGCTGTGGAGTTAACGTGTATGCCTGCGTGTGTACGTGCGTGTGGGATAGCCGCAGGCACATTCAAAGCTGAAAGATGTAGTTCGTCTCCAGAATGCTACTTGCACAACAACGAATTCTTTGAAACGGCTAACGCCCGGAACAACTGGCGCCAGCTAGCGGTTAGCTTTGTAAGAATTTGGGAGATGTTCCCCAATACATCAAGCATATTTAACCCAACTTCGAAGGTCCCTGAATCATTACCTGTATAAGGGAATCCTTAGTGGTACTGAATATTGGAGAATATATTTTATCTGCGATCAATGCGAATATTGCCTTCATAAATACGCTTACCATTTCTGAATTTTGAAAGTAAACAACACCTTTATTTCTCAGGAGGAAAAGATGGTTATTAAAAGACACTTCTTACTAGAAAGTGAGTTTAACGTTTCCTTCATAAGCCATTCTTTCACCAAACCTCATCCTTTACTCCATCATCAAATATACGTTTAGGGACTACCACTTAAGAAGTGAGAAAAAGGCAATTCTCTCTTTTCTAACCATGAAATGTTCGATCAATATTTCATTCGGGGTATATTTGCCGTCCCCTGTGAGTATTCTTTTACTAAAATACTTCTCAGAACATCCACTCTATCCTAACTTCATCTGCCACCTCTCAAGTGCCCTGTGAAAAGCAGCAACACATACTCCCGGAATAATAAAGACGTATTTTTTCCCCTGTTTGATAAACTCGCTGTCAAGTATCAAGTGCCTATAGCCCGAGGCAGTGAGATTTATGACAGACCCAGAACAAAACCTGCTGGCGAAGACGATGCGTCGACAGTTGCGAGTCCTGTCTGCGTCCTTCGCAGAACTGAAGGTGAAAGTGGTCGCCCAAAAGACTGTCAACGCGAAATAATCTTCTAAATGAGATTAAAAGGAAATTACGCGCATCCACAAGTGGAAAGAGTCACCTATGACGTCATCAAATTCAGATTTTGAAGTCTACAGAAGGAAAGTAAAAGAAGTGAATTTTTTTTTAAGAGTCAGTGAAAACGTATTGCATCCACTGCAATATGCGGATAGCCCAGAAACCCGGCAACTCAACAGGTGCTTCGCTTTCCGGCCAGTCGGAAATTATTCAAGAATAACGCCATCGTTGGATGATGTTAAAAAAAGTCCAATATCGGTCGGAAAATAGTTTTCTTCTGTCGCTCTTATTTTCTTCTTTCATTCTCCTCAGACGGGCGCAAAAAGAGCTAAAGGAAGGAGCTCGATCGATATCCAAAAAGCCTTGTCATCAGCCGGATTACTCGTGTTGTCTGAATTGTACATGAAATCACATCGCAACGTGTTTTTTGCCCTTCAATCACTTCCGCTGCCGTTACCATGGTTATTCCGCAGAGTTGCCCGCTCCCGTTTTACATCGTTTCGTAGTCTTTAAAAAATTAGATTAGCTTTGTGTACGACTTTTATCAAATGTCTGGCCTCGGTAATGAGCATCAACTGGCAACCACAATCAAGAGTTAGGTTTGGCCTTCGCCTGTCTTATGTCAGAAATGTGATCTTCTTTTCGTGTCTCTTTTTTATTTTCTTGTTTCTTTTTGTTGTAGTTTAAACGACCCTTTCTTGCAACTCATTTAGTGGCTTCGGAATTAACGAGACAAAAAGTACTAATGAAACGCGACACTTCATTAGTTTCTCCAGGCATGGACAACGAGAGGGTTTGGTAGTAAAAAAATCCTCTGGAATACATTTGCATGCTATTTCAAGTGAAAAAGGAACGCGCTCTGCAAACAGACAGGGGAACCCTCCACGTATTCAGAGGATTCGCAGACCAGTTGGCCATGCGAAGGGAAGTAGCATTTCGCCAGAAATATGACATAAGCGGTTGCATTTGAAACGCAAAGTTGGAGCCACAGGTTATTTATCGGTAAGGGTGAAAAAAGCAGTTCCACTCGAAATACGATTCAAAATAAGATGTTCAGAATAAGAGATGGAAAGAAGGAAAAAAATAAATCAAAGGAAAATCTTTCTCGCTCTGTTTCCTTTGCCTGTTTTTCATCACCTCTCTCTCTATTTGCTTCTTCCTGTTCTAGCTTTCTTTCTTCCCTTTCTGTCTTCTCTTTTTCCCCTCTTTTCTCTCACTTTTCTCTTCATCTCTCTCTCCCTCTTATCACTCTTTTTGCTCACCCTCTTACACTCGTTCTTTCTCCACCCTATTTCGCTTTCATCTTTCACGTTCTCTTTCTCCCTTCCTTTGTCCTTCTTTCTCTCCTTATCTCTCTTCTTCATCCTCTATTTCTTCACTCATCTTTCTCTCCTCATCTCTCTTCTTCATCCTCTCTTTCTTCACTCATCTTTCTCTCCTCATCTCTCTTCTTCATCCTCTCTTTCTTCACTCATCTTTCTTCCGTTTTTTTTTGCTCTCATCTCTGTCTTTTCCTTTATCCTCTTTGTCCTTCTTTCTCTCCTCATCTCTCTTCTTCATCCTCTCTTTCTTCACTCATCTTTCTTCCGTTTTTTTTTGCTCTCATCTCTGTCTTTCTCCTCTTCTTATCACTCTTTTGCTCGCCCTCTTTCTTTCGTTCTTTCCCCATCCCATCTCTCTTCTCATTTATTTATTTAGTAAGGCACATCACAGGCACCAGTTACAACGTGCATGGTCATTAAGGCAGTTAAAAGAGAATTTGATGACGTAGTATGAAATAAAATTGGTTTAAATTATGATTAGGGGATGGAGTACCTTTTAAAACAATAAAGGCGAATACAATAAATAAATACAATGCAAGCAATATAATGAATACAAAAGTACACTACAATAAATTAAATAAATTTGAATAAAAAAAAGTATTTGTGTAAATTGAAAATAACTTTAGATAAAACTGGGTAATTTAAGAATTTGCGTAAGATATAAAAGAGTCGTAATGATCTTTTAAATGAAGGCGAGCATTTATTGGACTAAGTTTGCCAATATGGCTTCTAAAATTCAATAAAAAGTTTTTGTGAGAAGATGTGTTCTCTTGGGAACGTTAAAGTTAATTTCAGAGAAAAGGGACCTGTTTTGACATTTACTATATATAACTTTGTAAATAATTCTCAAAAATTGAGAGTATCTTCTTATAAACAGGGGTTTCATTTTATATTTGGCGAGATAAGAGTGATATTTATGACTGTTCATCCTCTCTCGTTCTTCCATCATTCTTTATCCTCTTCTCTCTTCATCCTCTATTTCTCTCTTCTCTCCTTTCTTTCTTCACTCACCTTTCTTCCATCATCCTCTGTTTCTCTCTTCTTTCTTCTCTCACCTTTCTTCATCCTCTCTCTCTGCACACTTGCGTCTGAAATGGATCCCGTCTCCGTCTTTCTCTATCCGATCATTACTCTCTCGAATCTTTTCTTGTATCGATTTTTGCATTTGGCGGCAGCGGCAGGAGTCGCTACTCTATTTACGCCACCCTTTCGCAATTTTCTCTCCGCCTTCCCTTATTATCGCCCGCGTTCTGCTCTTTCTTATTACAATTCCGACCAAATCTGTACAAGAAAATCCCAATTTCTGAATGTCTTGCCTATGTTTTTCATTCCTATTCAGTTTGTGAGCATCTCAGAAACCCTCAGCCCAAGCAGCGCCGTCTGTAATGGTGATATCAATTGTTCTGCCAACCATAAAGTCGATAACATGTATCCATTACAAAGGGAAACTTCTCGATCTATTTTACTTGACACGAAACCAGCGACAGGAAATACAGCAATAGAAAGAGAAATTACACTAACAATTGAATTGACACAACTTGGCTTTCAACTTCGTTTCCCATTGGAAAACAGAGATATAGAATATCAGAGGCTGCAATTACTTGTGTGCGCTGAATCCCAAACAGCCGAATTCTGCTGGCCATGCTTATTTTATGATGGAACTGCAAATCTCTTGTTCACGGTTTATCTTCGGTAATCAGAGAAGATAACAAACGTTTTTTCTTTGCTCCAAAAAAAAGCCACTTTAACTCGTCCAACTCTCTTTCGCGAGTCAGCCTGCCGATGGGCACGCATCAACACATAAATAAAGAGATAAATCGAGTTGAACACGTGTGGGTTATGCTCACAGCGCAGAATTACTCGGTCCGCGTTTACTGAACTGACGGAAACTTTTTCAATTTTGGGAGTTTTGTTTTCAGCGAAGATGCACAATCGATCATCGACACGTGGTAAATTGCTTCCTCTCTAAAAAGATTTCGCTTCCAAATATCCTCAGGTATCCAGTATTAACTTAATAATAATGTACGAAGAAAGGGTTCAATTTTAGGGGACGTAGGTGGCGCATTTATTGCCACGCTGTTCTTTCTGAATATTGCAGGTTTTATAAACCTTAGTGAAATGGAGTGGTGATGTTTGGGTTTGTAATAAGTTTCTATAGAATTTTGTAAACAATTTAAGCGTCTTGAGTGCTTTTACGATATTGTCAGAGGCTAACATTTTTGTCTCACGGAAATTGTATCGAGTACTTTAAGACAGAACGCGACAGAAAGAAATGCTGCCGTCTGTATGGGTTCACATTTCTGAGTTTGCTACACTGATTTAGAAACATATATAAAAATAGACGTCAGTTTTGAAATCTCTAGAATTTTCCACAAATTGGGACACACTTACAAAATAATAAATTTCAAAATATCAAATATTAAGTTTAAACTTTAAAAGAATAAATTTATTTTCAACATAATAAAACGCACAAAAATCATTTGAAGTGAATTAAATGGAAGATTATCTTCTTCTTCTTCTTCTTAGGATTTATTCCGTTATTACAACGGTTCTCCTCAATCTAACATCGAAAAGTCATTCCTTTATTCTTTTTTTCCATTTTTTCACCAGTCCTCTTCTATTCATAGCTGCTGTCACACCCTCTATCCACGTCCTTCTTGGTCTTCCTCTCTTTTTCCTTCTCCATGGCATCTATTTCATGGCTCCTCTGGGCAATCTGTCGTCCTCCATTCTCTTCACATGGCCAAACCACTCCAATCTCTTCTCCTCTATTTTATTAGTACAAAACTAAAGGTTTATGAAGAGCCACCAGATTTATTGGAATAAATTCGATGGTCTTAGAGAAATTTATTGAGAATTGCAAAGGTAGTTTCATATAACTGGTGTCTTTCGCATTTTCTAGAAGGTGTGAACAACGTTTCTGAAGCCAAATTATGCTTAGTTTGCGACTGCAGTCACCGTTACTTCACACTGATTGTCTGAAGTTAGCTTCTTCTATGGCCCAATAAAAATGCCTTCTTTAGTTTCACATCAATGCACTTGGACACCGATTGCAAAGAGACTTAAAGCAATTATCCCCTTGTCTAAAGTCTTTACAAATCGCTTCATCTACTCTAATTGGATGACTAAATCCCACCAAGCTGCTGAAGCCCAATATTTTTGAACCATATACAAGACTTTCTCTACCCAGTCGCTGTCTTCCTATCCAATTCTGAGTTTGTCCTCTGCTATTCCACATACACACGAAACATGCCATTTTAGCGTATTCTGACTGCTGTACCCAATAACATACATAGGACCTTCAAGTCTCCACAAAATAACCATTATGTTCTCCATATTTCACTTTATTAAGAAGTTTAGGCTTTCGGACTTCTTTAAGTGAACCGTATGTGCAAGCAAAACAAAAGCATAAATGTTCCCCTCATGAAGGAGAATGCCTTTCAGGTTAGTTTGGAGGAATCATTGAAAAATCTGCACCCACTTGGTTAATATATTGAAGCTTCAAAGACAAACATTAATCTAGAAATATTTCAGCGATAGAAAAGTGAGTCTCACTGAAAAGACATTGAATGAACTTCTTCTCAAGATGTCTGTACAAAGAAAATAATATCCCCAGAGAGAGAGAGAGAGAGGGTTGTAGTTCTGAATCCCGGATCTTTGCAAAATTTTTTGGAAGATCCAAATCTATCACCAAACCAATTATTTATCTCGTTTTTGTGGACAGTTGCGGTTCGCACTTTTCCACGATGTGAAGAGTCACTTTCGCGCCACACAAGCTAATTCAGAATCTGATGATGAAATGGTATTGAAGAGATCGGACTTATAGCAGATGGAAAGTTGAGATACAAAATCCCCTTTTTAATTTCTAGTGTTATAGCCTTTCACTTTAGATAAACAAAAATAGCAATCAAGACAGTGGCTTCTTGGTTCGCACTACAAGGAGATAGCGAAAAGTAGAGTTTTTCTTGAGTCCATTTCCTCAATTTTTCAATACAATTATACTGAACAATTGACTTTGATGGAGCCCATTTATCTTAGTCGCCAAGTTTCATCCCGAAGTACGTCCAATACATCATTTTAACAAATTCTGGAATGGTTTTTCCTTCGTTCTTTTACAACGAAGCTACCACAAACTTAAAAAAATATGTCAGGTTTATTTACCCAACCTCTCGTTGTCATACTACCACCAAAAAACATAAACAAGATGCTTTAACACGAACTGAAAGAGAACAGAGTGGAGACTCCTTAAAAGGTCCGCTGTCCAATGTTATCTCGCGCTGTGCATTCTCAGAACTTCTGAAAGGTTCGAGTTCATGCTGGAAAAATTGCTCCCTAGTAGTCGCCAACCTTCTAAGAAATGCAGCACCGGTTTTTGCTTATTTTATTGAAAAACAGAGTATGTAGAATATGTCGAAAAACTTGAATATAATGGAGAAAAATTTAAATTTTTTACACTCTGCATACGATATACTAAAGGAGACATAAAGGACCCCAGAACCATTGTAGGACTCTGTTATCTGAGACAAATACCCCAGGATAAAGTGGCATGCAATGTAGAAAAGAAGAATAATTATCCTTATACACAAAGATAATTACCCTTGTGTATTAGCCTGTAGTTTTATTGGCATTGTTAACGGTTTACTAAGAAACAGAATTTTACTAAAATCCTGGTTATTCGAGAGGTTAACGAAGCTTATAAAAGTTCATTGCCCGCTTGTAACACGAACTGGTGGAACAGTTTCAAAGTGCTGACCCCCTAATGGCCTTAGAAGGAAAATCTCCGACCGACCGTTTCTTAAATCTTCCTGTAATCCTCGGAGTAAACAGCCGACACACACAGACACGCACGCGCGCGAAACGCCCATCAAGCATACACGCATGGAACACGTAGGGAGAAACTGTATTAAAGTGCGAATCTTGGTTTATTTTTAAACGCGAATGTTTTACGAGGTTATTTGCCCTAAAAGATACCAATCGAATGGTGTCTTATAACGCAGTAATCAGCAGTGCGTGCCTAGAGAGAAAGAGAGAGAGAGAAGAGCATCACCAGGGAAGGAAATGGCACGACAAAAATGATGTGATGTGATGTGGCTACGTGATTTACCCAGAGTATTGCAGTCACGTGCAATCTGGCGTTCTCCGAGAGTTCAGTATGGAGGAGAGGTAGATTGTACGAGAATAATGGACTCATTTAAGAAAAAGGATTCGCCATTTCCATATTGGAACAGCCCCATTTCATAGTTGTCTGCCACACACCTCTACAAAATTGATTATTGAAGTACGGTAACAGTGAAGTCTACCTTGCTTTCATATTCTCACTAACCAAAGTGCTCCCACAAATACTTCTCAGAATGAAATACCATAAATTCGCTGGAAGCTCTGTGAATCTCTGCTGATAACGGCAACTTGATCGCGATAACTAGTTGAAGGTATACAAAGCAGAATCAAAATAGGTTTTTCGAACTTATGAAAACTCTGTGGAGCAGCACTGACGTCACTGTACATTGGCAGTCCATGCGTCATTTGGACTGTGACCTTAATCAGCGTTGAAAAGTCAGTCGTGGTTAAGACCTGACTGCGCTTCTTTGGATCTAGCTGTATCCCTTATCCAAAGAAAAATATATCGACTAAGCTGCTTTCATCTGAAGAACGCAAGTTTCAGATGAAAGCAGGACTGGAAAAGAATGGAAAGGTATGTCATTCCATTCTTTTTCCACACACTGGTGGAAAAGTCTTCAATTTCGATCCCATTCTCAGCAAAGGACAGAAAGGTTTTCTGCTCCTGAAACTCGGGTTTTTCATCCAGAAATATTGACCAGTGAACACACTCAATTTATAGACAATATACACAGCTAGATAAGAAGTAATTCTCCGTTGCGCGCCTAATACGACAGTTATTGAGTTTTCTCAAACCGTGGCCTCGCTGAAGACTGACCGTATTCAACGAGAATAGCAATCTCCTCCCTACCCCGAAACAAGGATATTTCATCTAAAAATAGACTATTTACAAAGACAATACATCGACGCCTCATGGTTTTGCACCGAATTAGCTATGATCGGGTGCAAAACCATGAGTTAACGGCTTCTTACAGTCTCTAAAGACTAAGAAGCCATTAACCCACCAATCGAGTCTTTGCAGACATAACTGTAAATAGCAACACGTCAGAGGTGCAAACAGAAATGGACCTTAAGAAGCCGGAATTCTCTTAGTCGATACAGGACGACTAATCAATAGTCGTCCAGTATCGACTTTCATCTGGCACAACTTCCAACATCTTCCTACTGTTCTAAGAGCACGGCCCACACGAGCAGTAATACACACCTGGGAGAAATTTCGCATTATTGAGTTATCTAAAGCCGGGTGGTTGAACAAGAAGGCATTACACTCAGTCAAAAAAAAAGGGTGAAGACACACTTCGCCCTTTTTGATCACCCTTGCTCAAACGTCTGTAATAATGACTAACACCCTCCACACTTCACAAAGAAGATAACCACCGATGTTTATTTGCTCCTTCTAGGTTAAGAAATTTCAGTGACGTGCGATGTATTCCTTACTTTTGCTCTTCTTCTGGCAATCCCCTCCCCCTCTTAGTTCTCCTTTGGTCTAGTGTCTTGGTCTTTCTCTTTGCGCCTGTGCGTGAGAGAGAGAAAAAATGAATTACAGACTTCCATCATAAATATAAACACATTTGTAATGACCTTTAATTGCTGTCCAACTGAGGGACTTTTGATTCAATTAAAATGTTTCTTCGACATCAAAAACTGAGTTCCCCATTAAGGGCCACAACTCCTTGATTTATCCCTTCAAGGCCCCCTGTCTATAACGCACGAACAGGGTGAACGATGTACTAAAAGCTGTAGTAACTTTCCAAACCCCGCTGGATATTCCACACACTTGTCTCATCACTCAACGCAAATACGTTCCTTTATTTCTGCGTCTCGCATTCCTTTCGGTAACTCGACTTGATATTTGGCTTCCCTGCCAGATCGTTTGCTCTAACAGCTGCTAACGATCGTGGAAGGACAGTCCCGCTGAGTACGGGGTGAAATGGTGTCTGAGCAATCAGTACTTTACTGCCAATGCCAACTGCAGCTGCTCGGATAAAATCCGCTCAAATAGGCTGACTATTGAGACACTTCTGTTACCGCACGTGAACGAAAAGGGGACACTAACACCTCGTAACCGAATAACAGAATGTCCTCCTTTATAGCGACATCTGTAGATTATGTGAAGAAAGTGTCATAAAAGGACACGTGGATGGCTGTTCAGGAAGCGGAAGGTGTGCGTGTGTTGGGGGGAATAAGAGAAACATTTGTCTGGATGGGTGGATGTCACTGAAAAATTTCCAGCACCTAAATAGACGTGCGTTCTAAAGGATGGTTTGTCTGCTTCTGATAGTGAACTCATATTAGATAACGTGAACTGTCCTACCCTGAACGAGATCTTGAATCGAATATTTAATAGAGAACTCCAAAGCGGATATTTTAAAAGAGTTATTTTAAATTCACTGAATAAAAATTGTGGTTTAGGTGCAAAGGGCTGACTAAATTTTTGATTGCTTTTAATTTTCTCCAGGTAGGTAAGGCAATGAGGAGTTAATACATTTTTTCTGTAAAATGCCTGTATTCTATGGTATGTTTTTTTTAACTTTGCGAGATATAAAATAACGACTTTCCAGCAGTAAAAAAAACCCTGCAAACTTTCTGGAGAGGCCGATTAATTCGTCGATTGTTTAATAAAAGCCCATAAATCTTCCCCCTTGACTGAAATCAGACCCTAGCGTAATTTAAAATTTAGCTTCGCTTTCTGTATAGATTCATCTTTTCAAGTCCGATTTCGTGTAAACACTTTAATCTGTCACTTTCGGAAAAACACAACTTTCGATAATTAAATTGAAACCTCGCCTTTGGTTCCGATGACAATATCGATTCATCGTGGAACACTTTCATCCTTGTTCTTCTTTGCAGCAAGCAGCAGAAATCTGTGTCTATTTCTCCTAAGCGCAGTCGCCAGTTCATCTGTAAAAGAGGGCGCATTGGTCGCACCTTGACCCGGCGTTGCAGTTCATCCCAAACGTCAATCAGATTCAGATACGGAGTCTGGGTTGTCCAGATTATTTGTTGTACTTCATTTACACAGAAAGTTTTTACTCTGTATTGGATGGAGTAAAACCTTGGAATTGTCCAAGGTTTTACTTGGAATTGTCCAAGAAGTCAGTAAACGACTTGGAACTGATCATTTTTGGCACTGCAGCCAATGGTACGAGTCTCAACCACGAGAAGCAGTCCCGCACCATGACTTTCTCTGCTCTGATAAAGAGGAGACAAAGTATCCTTCATTGTGCAAAGGATACACTCATGGGGTTGACCATCTCCAGCTATTCTCCATACCCATAGTCAACCGTCTGATGCGAAAACTGTGTAATGCGACTTATCGCTCCACAAGACCAGTTTCGGCTGTTCCATAGTTTCAAGGACGACTGGCTAGCCATTACTGCAAATGGCATACTCCCGTAGAGTCCACTTGAATTGAGCCTTCTTAACACAGTCCAGTTAGAAATGTTTTCACCTGTCGCCTCAGCATCCTCAAGAGACAATTGATCACAGGACATCGTAGGTTCCGTCTTGCTGTTAGAGCCAGATAGCAGTCTGTTCTGGTTGACGTAGTCTCAGGCGACCATGGCCTGCTCTTTTCGTAATAGTTAACTGAAACCGTTCCCAAAGTGCCCAGACGACACTGCGTGACACATTAAGCCAACGTGCTACCTACGCTTGCGACTGCCCGGCTTCAAGTCGTCCAACGGTCTGCCATCTCAAAGAATCATCTAAACGACGACCATTTGCCATCCTGCACTCCTCACCTGATACCGACTAACTCAACCATGTTGCGAAAAAAGCCCATAAAAATTCATGGTGTCATTGACGGAATTCGATCTCACAATTGAAAGTCTCTGGTACAGAATTCTTGATTTTCTCTTCAATAGAATCAAAATTCTTCAAATATTGATTATTGTAATGGAAAACTCCAAATTAATTCTCGGAGGTTTCCGCAACAACTTTATTTGAAATAATTTCCATATTTGTCCAAATTGACATTACGGACTTGATGGTACGCCTTGCTGCTCTCATTAAATAGATCTTTGAAGTCATCTCTGAGATGTTTAGAGATTTCTAAATCATCTTTCCCCCCCTTTCATTATGGTGATCCCACTCTCCTATTCGTCAGTGATTTATTTTCCAAGTCTCCACCTTACGCTGCCATCCTTAGAGATGACCTCGCTTGGAAACATCAAACTCCCGTCCCTCAGTTCTTCTGTACTTTATTATAGTGTTTATTAAACTTTATTAAATTGGTTAAGTGGCCAATTGAGTTATTTTCGATAAACAGAAAGTTGGCTACAAGGAAACAAACAATTCTTATAGTTCAGTTAGTTTTAACTGTTCACTAACTACAGTGGGCAACAGCAGCTGATTTCACCCTGTAAGAGTAAAGCTGACTCCCTCCAGTTTTTAACTTACAAAGAGATGTTCCACTGCGTGTGCAGATCAATAGAAAGCTACAGTGGTATTAAAACCACTGTTGTTAAGTTTTCTCTCAACGTTCCAATACTTGTGATAATATAGTTTATAACCGGTACTTATGTCTAGGAAAAAAGTTCTTTTATTCATTAACTCTCATTCGACCTACTTTAGTTCAACCGAATCTTGTAATTACCATAACAGATTGAAGTGAAGTTGCCTATTCTTCTGTCGACTACCAAAAAGTAATCAAGAATTCTTCTATTAATGTGCAGGTTAGTTCACAAGTAAATTGGACAAATCGAAATCAAGTGGACGAACTCCTACACTCATTCGACAAATCTCTTCTGTTTTCATATAATTCTTAATTAATTAAGGTGGTTATTATTCTTGTAGTAACCGTACTTTCAGCAACACTACTTGGTATCGTTCACTGACTCAATTCTTCCAATCTTATTTTCCCACGTTCTCATTAACCAAATTTTATATTCGTTGATTAGACAACCAACAGAAAATATTACATCTTTGGGTTGTTGCTAGCAGTGTGTCCTTAAATTTGTAATTTTGGCTAAAGGGACTTCTTTTGATTGTGCTGTCATCTGCCAATGGATTTCTCCGAATCCAGACCAAATTCTTATTTTTCTAAGCGCTCTACTCTGCAAGGTGTTTGCCTTTGAACACCGATATTTTCCATTGTACTTATGGATAGCAGATAATCAATACCAATTTACGTTCTATCCCAATGATAATGAGCACTCGTCTGTAATAAGGTTCGATTTTACGATAATGCTATTTACGCCTCACTTCGCAGATAAACGAGCAGTTCTTCATTTAAATCGTGTGACGCGAAAGTCGTGAAGTTTCATCCAACTGAGAAGCACTTCGATTAATTCGGCTGCGCTCAATATGTATTTCAGCTCAATTTTAGAACTGTTTTAAAACAATCTAAAAAATGCTACCAATTCCAGTCAAAAAGATCTTGCAATAAATTTCGTGATGTGGTTTAAGAACAGAGAGAAATGGGATATTCACTTGGTCCAAGGAAAAGAAGATACAAAAGTCAATGTTAAAAAATGACTAAGAAGCCGGAAAGGTAGTTAATGAACGTAGTGCGTTACATTTCAGGCGCGTTAGCAAACAGTAATAATTCATGATGTATAACAAAAAAAGAGCAAAGCGCTCCATCTACTGGGATTCGAGTTATTACATGTGGACGGACAGAAAAAGAAATAATAATTGTCGGATTAAATTTTGAATGGATCAACAAATCCTTTTGGAAGGCCCAAATAAAAAAAATCCGGACACTTAGAATTGAGTTATTAGATGAGGACCAAAAAAAGAAAAGTGGAATAATAATTGTCGAATAATTGGTCCGATTTTAATGAAATTTGTAATGACTATACAAATATATTTAAAAGGCTCAAATATAAACTTTCATGAAAATCTGTCTAATGGAAGTCGACTTATTACATGCAAACAGACGGACAGATGGACTAATATGATGAAGACAACAGGCGTATTGCACATAATCGCTAACGCGACTAAAAACAGAAATATTTTTAAGAAAACGAGGGTACGCAGTCCATGTTTACGTAAATTTATGCAGAGATATTTTCAATTCCCTCATCTGCTCTGCTCGGAGAGTTCCCTCAGTTTATTAACAGTCCGTTAAACTGTGGACATTCATCCCATTTATTTCTTTTTTATGTTACAACTTCCTCCTTCGCTGATTTGCCTTTTGATTTGTGAAGACTTAAAAGCTACTAAAACGCATCCTCCTCCCATATTTAATGTGACAGTCACCTCGGGGAGGCGTTGTATGACATAGAGGCTATTCGACTCACGTCTTGATATCCCAAAGTCCTTAAAAGATTTCTTCGCAACATCGATCCGCCACCTTAACCAAAGTAGCCATTTTTATGCAAAGCGCACGTAGTTGTCAAAGTGACGCATGACACATACGAAAGGATTTGGTGAGAACACACACCCACACACACACACACACAATGTAGCCATATATATTTATAGATCTCTCAAAAATTTGTATCCGCCGGAATTATGTTTCCATTCCCACAATGCCCTTTAAGTGAGCGATATGCGCGAGGCTCCCATTGGAAACAGAATTTTGATTCGAATAATCTAGAAGAGGAGAAAACCGAGCCGGCCCTGCTATTTACATAAGAATCGCTTCAACTGAAAGCTGATAAGAATGTCAGAACAGGCATCCGACAAGCGATAAAACTGAAGAGAACAGGAGTAAAGAATGAGGGCATATAGAACCCCATAACACGCGATACACAATGGCAGCATTAGATAATGGGTGGAGAAAATAAAGAGAAGAAATGTGAGCGGGTAATCCTCGCACGTAGACATCTTCATGCAAGAGCTTTCACTCTGATGCGCCAGCAGTGTGTGTGTGTGTGTGTTTTCCAACACACACACACACACACACACGAGAATTCAAAATGTCACCGTTGAAATAAAAGTACTCTTTAGTTTCTTACTTTGCGTTTCAAATTTACAAACCAATACACTTTTCTTTTCTTTTTTCACTACGGGTTGTTTGCGAAGGATGTTGGGTTAGAACTAAAAAGACGACCGCAGATGTTTTCCAGTGGAAATTTTAAAGAAAATGGTCTGGAAATAAATGATAAATTCTTTATCCCAAATGATAAAGAATTCGTCGTGGTTAACAATTTGTTTTCCATTGCTCTTTGGGGAAAAATGTTCAGATATTCTTTGTTTTAAAACCGATAAGCCAAACAAATAAATATGGCCCAAAATAAATAAATGGACTGACTCTTCCGAATGCGGAAGTAAAAATATTTGTTGGCTAAAAGGATTTCTAAAACGCTTAAAATATTCAACAGGAAGGCTCCTCTTGAGTAAAAAGTGAAATTATTACTGATACAGAACTATGATAAGCACAGGAAGAGTAGGATTCAAAGAGCTGCGTGGATTTCGATTTTTCAAGGACAAAACTGCCATTTATATTAATTATTACGCGTGTTTTAGCGGGTCTATGGCAGCTCGTTGACATTGGTCCACAGTGCAGACGGTGATCGCCAGGATTGGTAGAAACCATTCTCTCCATGTCTCTTTTCTCCTCAGATTTCAAAGATATTAAGAGTTCAGTTGGTGTGTCATTATTAAGGCGTCATATTAAGGTCACCTGAGGACTTAATCTCTGCCCACGTCTATTTTATCCATAAACCGCGTTTGTTCTTTGATCGATTTGCCTGTTTTGCTGGACGAGAAATGGGAGTTTACGGGGTTGAGGGAAGGGGAGCCTTGCTATCCGCGCCTGAGCCTCGGACTCAGCCACGGACTAAAAACCACCCATAAAAGTTCCGCGCGTCATTGACGAGATTCGAACCTGCACCTTTTCCATCCGGTATGGGAAGGACGATGATTGTAACCACCATACTGTGTCATCATTAAAGAAGAATTAAAGAAATAGAACACTCTTATAACACGTGGTTTTTGGATTAAAGTATAAACGATGAAGCAGAGATGATCCATCGTACTGGCTGCTTCTTCTCAGACGTTGGAAACGATTCCTCTTCGCTGTATTTCAACCTTCAATCTTTTAATAGTGGAAGCCGAAAGACTTGTCATTCAGCTAGAGCAACCTTTTCGTTATGCTGTTTATCCGGATGATTTTCCTATTTAGAACACATTCCAGACGATGTAAAAAAAGGTAAACCGCAGCCATTATCAACTCACTGCAGGATGAAAGCCACTTCGACAATTCATGTTGAGGGAAATGGATCATAATCTACCACGCTGGTCCAGGGCGAGTTGGCAGATCCACAGTATTTAGCAATGAGGGGCTTGAACCCAGGACTACTCCTTCCAGACGATGACTTTGACAAAACTTGGTTAGCTGTCACTACAACCCCTTATGGAATTCTCTGAAGGATAAATAACAACTTTCGGCCGGCCAACTGTCCGGGTTCCGTCTTAACACGTATTTATAATTTCAGCAATTGCAGAAACTTTATGCACGTCAATCATTCCTTCTTGATCACAATTGCCACATAATGAAGAAAATGTGGCGATCCACCTCTTTCAGTTGTTTTAATTTCAAGTAATAACCAAACTTCTGTTGTATTTTAAGGTCATGTAACAGAAAAACCTCGATGGCCAATAGTGTACAGATTGGCTACAGGAAAATCATTTCTCCATTATTCGTATTAATTTTCACACACTAAGAATAATTGCCAAAACTTCGTTTTCATCTCACTATTTAACTTCTTCCAGATGTGTTAGTGGCTATTTGATCAATGAATCAAGTGTTGGAAGTGGAAGAACAAGTTCCTCGTTTGGCTCGTACAGTAAAACAAATGTATCCTACTTCACACGCTAACTTCCGACAGCACTGTTCCATTCTGATATTGTCTTCACCTATTTTTCTTACTTAGAGCGAAAGTGAGCAACGGACAGAAAATAAGGAGAAAGATAAACAGGGAAGTTCAGAGCTGGTCGAATTGAAGACAGAGGGAAAAAAAAAACACCGATTTTAAATTCTTTTCTGTGTAATGAAGAACAAGTAATGAAACACAACCTCCCCTGATGCGTTTATTCACGGCAGGAGGTTTCTTCGAAGGCAATTTCAAGTGCTTATAGTGTCGCAATAAATTTTAAATATCTTCTCTCTTTTCTGACCAGACAACGCACTACGCGCTTTATTACACGAGCAGCTCTCTTGATTTAAGTTGAACAAATAATGAAAATAAATCCAGAAGCAGAGGAAGACGGCAACTTATAATGAACTGGTATGATTTCAAAAACAACATGGAATATATTACTGTTGTGTGTAATGCTAAACTACTCGCAGATAAAGTATTAACTAACTTAAAATTCGTATAGCCTCTTCATCCAATTTACGAGTATTTCTCTTATTTATAGCCAATGTCCCATATCAGGAATTTTTCGTATTTCTGATCTTCTTTGGTTTTATTAACATTATAAAATGAACCTTGAGGAGTCCACTGAATAAGTACCATAACGGACTCTTCGCTGTTCTTTGACATCTATTATACTAGAGTCTGGAGAAATAAGGTATAAAACGCAGGAAACAGATGCGCACAATGGAAAGCGTCATGTCCTCAAACGGCTGGAACAGTAATAGAATGTACCACGATGGCAGATCGCTCCACTTATATACACGTGGATGTGACGTCACTATAAATATAGCAACAATAGTAGTAGTAACGTGAACAAACAATTTAAAAAAAAGAAGGCAAGTTAATGAGACCTGATCTTCACTGATACTAGCTAAATTGAGGAATTCTGTTGATCAGAAGAGACCTGGACAAAATTATAAATCCGACAATTAAGCCAAATACATTGCCTTACCATTAATATACAGACACTTGCATATCTACAAATAACCTTCATTTAGAGGAAACGTTTAGCCTCTATGGTGGCCTCTAGTCTCCATGGAGCACACTCCATCAGTTTTTTTTTTTTCGATATTTTCCACCATTCGACCTTCAAAAATGGCGACCTCTTCAGCTCTGCTCTCTTTTTTTTTGTACATTCTCTCCTGACACGCATCCGACGATCCAATTCATTCGAGGTTTCTCTGTAGGAATGAGATCAGGGTTCTAATTTGGTCAGTCCAACTTTCTGACGCTCGTGTCAGACTAGTCTGCCACAACTACAGCAGTATGACATGGAGCGTTGTCCTACTGATACAGGTATGTGCCTTCTCCGATGTGCTACCACAAACTATGTGACGCATTATTATAAATCTCAGTCTAGATAAATCTCAGCATTCGTGGGTTTTCCGAAACAACCAGTGGTCCTAGGCCAAACCATGAAAAACAGCTCCAGAGCGTCCCGCTGCCTCCTCCAAACTTCATTGTCGGGACGATAATGAAGATAGCTTTCTCCACAATCCGCCATACCCAGGTAAGACCATCAGACATCATGAATCTGTTGTGACTCATCACTTCAAAGGATAGCTTTCCATTGGTCTATAGTCCAAGCTAAAAACTATTACTGCCTGTCCAGGGGTTTACCAACCACCATCCTTGGGTATGTCACCAACACCCTCAATGACAACAGGACTAAGAAGAAACTAATTGTAGCCAAGCTTATGCTGACCTGGCAGGCCAGATGGACAAAGACTGACCAAATCTCTACTCTGGTTCTCTCCAGGTCTTTACGCAAAGTATCTAATAACTAAGCATGGCTCCATCAATAAACAATTGACCGCCATTAGCATAATAGATAACATATTGTTCTTGTGGACACATCGAGGACTAGAACCATCTGCCTACTATATGAGGACCTTCATAGCGTCGTTTACACTAGGATCCAAGACTTACCACACGGATATAAACACTTGCTCACATAAGACCAACGCGTCGAAGGCCCACGAGCATATTTATAGTTTTGTCTGACACGTGATGCTTGGTTAGGATGTGACCTTTTACCAACGGAGGGGTGTCAGGATACAAATAGTAGAACAACGTATTGTATGTTGCTTAACATTTTTGAAGGGTGAATTTGGCATTTTAAATACTTAAAATTAACAACATTAATCAGTTGCTAAGTCTCTTTCTGTCAGCATTAACTACAGAAATGGGTTTTTAGAATTTGAACTGCATATTAATGAGTATAAACTATTTTTAGTAAACAAATGTCATAAAATTGCAGTCATTTATTTTTAAAAAAAAGTATTAAATATTCTCTTTAAACAACCGTAATAAAAATATTAAAGTTTAATCTGGCTAGCTTAGTTACTGAAGTTTCTGTTTACACTGAGTCCCATAGTTACATAGACCATACTGTAGAGAAAGCATTTCAGTAATCTCGTTGGATGTGAATAACGTCATTAAAGATAATAAGGAACACTGATTATTTAGTTATTGCAGCATCGTAGTTGTTCTATTAGGAATGTTACGGCTCTGTTGAAAAGCCAATTATAGACAGCTACTAAACTCCCATCCAAGATAATTAGTCCATTGTGAACGAGCATTCAAGATCTCAATTGTCGATATTGACGATCAAGTGCAGTACTTGTTTGTTTATTGTAGGGTCCTAGAGGCATCAGGAACTTAGGGCATAGGGCGCCGTATATAAATATGTATGTAAATTGCACGTGTTCTGTGGGCGATTTGCTGTTTCCGGGAGAAAAAACCATGCTATCCTCGCTTGAGACTGGCTAACTCAATCGTGGAGTGGAAACAAGCCCATAAAAGTTCCTCGAATCATTTATGGGATTCAAACCGAGGCCTTTTTCCATACGATGTGTGGCAGATGGTCATTCTTACCAATTCGCTACCCCGAGAACAAACCCAAGAACATTTGGTTAAAAAAAGTGAACAATTTTAGAAATATTTCGATTTTTGCTGGGATTGCTGTAGCCGAATGATTTTTTTCTGCTTGCTGGATGAAAAATCTCATGTTCATTGGGGAAGATAAGTTATATAATTCTCGCTCGACTCCAACTAAGCCATAATGGTAAAAATCTATAAAAGTTCTTCCTGTTCAAACCGACTTCGAATGCAATCCTTTTCCACCCGATGTAGAAAGACTGCGATTATAATCTCTGTACTGACCGCGGCGTTGGCTCCAGAAAGTTCATTAACTAATTACTAAATTACTCTTAATGGTCCTTTTTAATAGTAACTAACAGTAACTTAGTAAATGGGCTTCCTTGCATGTGCAAACCAAAACTGAGTCTTTTAAAGTAAATCACCCATCACTCGTTTGAAAAAGGTTTCTTTTAGATTCGAAGTCATTAGCCATAGCTGCCTTAAGCTCTTCAACCGAGTCCGATGAGAATCTCTAAACTAGTATATTGGCTAGTAATCATTACTAATAATTATTAATATTTGGTTATTACCTAGTTAATAAATTATACTCTTATTAACAGATCTTTTTGGGTTTTTTCTTTTCCATTCTACACTTATTTAATGAAATATTTGGAAGAAAAAGTTCCAGATAGTCAAAAAACAAAGTTATCTTGTTGCGAACACCATTCGCTAAGCCAAGACATTCAATTACATCCAGAAGAAAGGAATGGTATGGCTTCATTCTGACACTGCTCCAGGCATTGGTGTCTTATAGCCATTTCTATTATTTTTCTTTCTGCGCATAAAAAAGCTGTATCTTGGTCAGAATAAGATTAGTCTCTTCGCACGAATAATTGGACGCAAAAGAAACTCCTGGACTTGAGTACCGTCACAGACTCGAGCTTATTACTCGAAGTTTTGAGCAGATAAATTCTGGAAACAAGAATTCTTTCAAAGAAAATATTAATATTTTTTTTTTAACCAAGAAAAAATAAAACTGTTTGCTTCTTTTCTCTCCTTCTCCCCGTAAACCACTCCAGCATTCTTTCGCTCTGCACAATTCAAGTTAGAGAGAGAGAGAGAGAGAGAGAGAGAGAGAGAGAGAGAGAGAGAGATGTTTTGACAATAGTTGTGACAAGATAATGCCTCTACAATTCTAGTTACAGTGAAGTAGCCAGCAAGAAAAACTACCGGCAGCATTTAGTAACAAAGACTTAACCTCACTGTCACCAACCTATTCACATCATCAAGAGATAAACCTATTACATGACCCAGCACACTGCAAATAGGCATCGTGTGGCTTTTTTATTGCTTTCTATTTTTCCAGTAGTCACACATATTTATTATTTTTCGACGCTACCTTTCACGACACTTTATGTGAAATACATCGACGAACCACTTTATTGGGTGCACTTACCTAATAACAAATAGGGCTCCCCTTTAGCATTCAGAATAGCCTGGATTCGTAGAGACATGGACTCAACAAAGTGTCGAAGGGGTGCCACCTGAATGCTGATCTACGTTGACTGAATTATTTCCTACAATTGTTACAAATTGGTTGGTTGCAGATCTTTACTCCAAAACGTTCGCTCGACATCCCACAGATGCGTAGTTCAAGATCAAGATCTGGTTACTAGAGAGGCCACTTCAGTTGTCTGATTCACTCTCGTGTTTCTGGAACCAGTTCTGAATAATTCTGGCCTTGTGACGGGAACATTGACCTTTTGGTCAATGTTCCGGTTCTGTCGCAGATGGATTAGCTACTGGCAGAAAGGGATGTGCTTGGCTGTAAACATTTCCCGTGGCATCCAAACGTTGCTCCATAGGTATCAAGGGGGGGGGGGCAACGCGCACCACAAAAACACCATTACACCGACACCACTACCATCAGCAGCAGCCTACATTGTTGACACCTGGCAGGATGGATCCGTGGATCGCACTGTCTTAGCCATATTCTGGTCTCCTCCCGCCAGCGTGAAACAGTAGGAACTGGGATTTGTCAGATCGGGTACCTTTTTTCCAATCCTCCACTGTCCAGTGTTGGCATTTCTGTAAACGTACCTTCTAATTTTTTTTTTTTTTTTTTTTTTTTTTTTTTTTGATGGGAGTGTAACGTTCGGTCATCTGCTGCGATGCCGTAGCCGAGGGGTCAAGCACGAGAGTACGAAAGTGCACGCCTTTTGAGTGACCGCGGTTCGATCCTGCATGACTACTAAATATGGTGGCGTTCTTGTTGTGAACCCTATCCGAAATACCTCTTTGATTGCCACTGTTGAACTAAGTTGTGGTTTGACTGACTCTAGCCTTTCTGTTACCCTCCACAAGTCTTATCAGCCTCCGTTGGCTTGTCTTATACGTAAAAACCCCAGCAGGACTGCAACTCCCGAGATTATGGAAGATACCAGCGCGTCTGCTTCCGACTACCATGCCATGTTCAAAATCACTCAAATCTTTCGTCTTGTTCATTCTGACACTGAATTGCATTCAGCATCCCTACGCATCTTCCCACCCCCTCAATATCGCATCGTACGAATTCATGATGCTCTCACCAAAGGAGCATTCCATATCATGAAAAGGATAGGTGGCCACTCATTGATTATTTCTCTAAAACATCTTGTTCATGAAGTAGAAGTAGTAAGTAGAAGTTGACAATACAAATTTGATTGGCCTCGGGTGCCAAGCGAATCTTGAGGCCAAGCGATCTTCTGGGCTATTTCTACTGCGATTCCTGCGATTTTTCTAGAGCGACTGACTTTTATCTTGTTTTATTTCGTTTTAAAAGTCTTTCTGTTAATTACCTCTACTTTTTAAAGGTATAAAAAAGAGCCAGAAAAAGGAATGTACCTTTTACTAACTGTACTAACTCCTACGCTTGGCCACAAGCGACACTGCTCCTGCCTCTCCGTGGCGGGCCGGTAACCTGGGTGGAAAAGTTAATCCCCCAGGGCGAAAGGTAGCTGAAATGAATAAAGAAAACTATCCAGCATTAGAGCCTTCGAGCTCAAATACCACAGATTGGTATAATTCTGATGATGATAATACGCAACATAAGAGCCTAAAAAAAAAGACAATCACCAATCAGATTATCCAACTTTCCTCATTATCCATTCCTTAAGTAGTCAACCAGTAAGCAAACTCTCTCCATTTATAATACAGGGATATTTAGAAAATGCTGCTGGATCACCTAAAATGGTAAAAACATTACAATTAGGGGATTTACTTGTTGAAACGACACAGTCCAAACATTCAGAATTGTTGTTAAAGGTTACAACATTTGGAGATCCTGTTGAAATCTCTCCCCACACAACCCTGAATAGTTCCAAAGGTGTTATCTCTGAGTGGGATCAGACGAATGTAACAGAGATGAGCAAGAACTAAAAGATCAAAAGGTCATACAAGAGAAGAGAATTCTGACCCGTAGGGATGGCAATCTCATTCCAACCCGCAGTGCAATACTCGTTTTCAATACTCCAAACTTACCAAATACTGTAAAAGCTGGTTATCTAAATTGCCATATCCGCCCCTATATTCCAAATCCAATACGGTGTTATACGTATCAGAAATTCGAACACCCTCAGACAACATGTCGAGGAAACACAATATGCCCAAGATGTGGATCTCAGGATCACACTCAGACAGACTGTACTGCAACATTTCCAGTTTGCCTTAATTGCAAGGAAGATCATCCTGCATATTCTAAAAATTGCGAGTCATGAAAACTTGGGAAAAAAATACAAAAATTTAAAGTTGAACACAAACTGACCTATCAGGAAGCGAGACAACAAATACTGAAAGATACTTCTGCACGTACATATGCTAGTGTTACAAAGAAATATCGCTTACACCAGACTTGTAATACTCCAATTTCCATCCCCTCTACTAGTGGCACCAAGTCCCAAAGTGAGACTAGGATGCCAAAAGGTGAATCTTCTATTAAGAGCGAAATTGATACTACAGAAATGGATATAAATGACAAAACTCAAGAAGAACCTATATTAGAAATTTATGCTGAAGAAAATCTGGACACTGGACGGCCTACATTTCCTAAAAAAGATAAAAATTAAATTTGATCGCTCTAAGCCTACTGCCTCTAAAAAGCAACCGGATCATCCTACCACTAAAATTAAACAATGCAGGGCATTTTACAATGGAATTGTCGTGGACTACTAAATGCAGATGAACTTTATGACCTAATCCGAGATTTCAATCCAGCAGGCATTTGTTTACAGGAAACATAACTCCACAAGTGACCCTCCCCCTCAATAAAGAAATATACTCTGTACAAGCGTGACAGGAATGAAGCAACTGCAGCCCATGGAGGTGTAGCGGTTTTAGTATCCGTTACTAATCCGTCTAGGCAAATCCCCCCCCCCCAAACTAATTTAGAAGTTATTGCTGTAAGAATAGAACTTGGAATAACTTTATCTCTTGTTTCTATTTATCTTCCACCGAAACAAACATATATGTACTCAGAGACTTTGAATACATACGTTTGTTTCGGTGGAAGTTTCGGTTTGTTTGATTCAGAATGAAGTTTTTACATAACTTCATTCTGAATCAATAGATGAAGTTACTGACCATATCACTAACAGATACTAGCAGCAGCTGATAAAGCTGTTCCTCAGTCGTCGACCTATCCACGCAAGCGCAAAAAGTTCTGGTGGAATGATGAATGTAACAGAGCAAAAAAAGAAAAGAATAAAGCTTGGAATATTTTCCGCAAGCATTCTGCTATTAACCTTATAAATTACAAGGAACGTAATGCTAAAACACAATAAATAAGAAAAGCCGAAAAATATTCCTGGATACAGTTCTCTTCCTTCCACTATCACAAAAAACACCGATACTAAATTAATCTGGAGGAAGGAAAATCCAACGTCTGAATGGCAAATATCCATTGTCATCCTCTCCTATATTGATCTGTAAGACAGGAAATGTCTTTCCCCAAAGACATTGCAAACGCTTTTTCTGAAGTTTTTGCAAAAATTTCAGCAGCAAATTCATATGATGCTCCATTCCAACAAATTAAAGCGGTAGCAGAAAGGTATAAGTTAAATTTTAACACTGGTCTCTGTCTTTCATATAATCAGCCTTTTACAATATCCGAGTTAACGGAATTTCTAAACAGAGCACCCAATAGTGCAGCCGGCCCTGATGGCATATTTTGTATTATGCTAAAACACTTGAATGACACTGCTTTACAAACTCTTCTAATATTTTTTAACAAAATTTTTCAGGAACATGTTTATCCTCGCTCTTGGAGAAATTCAATTGTATTAGCCATCCCTAAACCAGGAAAAGACCTCTCTAATCCAGTTAATTATCGTCCAATTTCCTTAACTAGTTGTTTGTGGGAAACACTGGAGAAAATGGTTCTCAAGCGCCTCACCTGGTTTCTAAAGTCACATAGCATCTTACATAAAAATCAATATGGCTTTCGGCAAAATAGATCTGCATTAGATATGATGACCAAAGCAGAATTAAACATCAGAAATGCTTTTGTCAGAAATTACCACCTAGGTATGGTAAGTTTGTATTTAGAAAAGGCCTTTGTTACAACATGGCGTTTCGGTATTCTACGGGATCTTCAAACCTTCAAACCTACGAGGCAGCCTTCCCTTGTTTAGTCAGAGCTTTCTCCAGGGCATAACCTTTCAGGTTAGTCATCTAAATGTTCTTCCTAGAATTCATATACAGGAGAAGGGGATCCCTTCAGGGATCTATTTTGACTCATACTCTATTTTTAATAAGAATAAACAATATTATCCATGATATTCCAAGCACAGTAGAATTATATCACTATGCAGACAACCTCATGATCTCGTGCCAAGGAAAAACTCTGAATTCTATTGAGAGACAGCTTCAGATTTCAATTAACGAAATTGAGCTATGGATGTCTCGCAATGGCCTACGCTTATCAACACAAAAATCGAACTGTATTCATTTCTGTAAAAAAAAAAAAACGCAAGGTCCACCCTGAGCCTGAATCACAACTTAAAAATTTCACCATTCCTCTTTCCAGTAGTATCAGATTTCTTGGCCTAATCCTGGACTATCTTCATCAATGTGGGGTGCTGATTGATATGGTTCATCCCACAGCGCCAGTTCTGCTTACCAAAAGTGGCCCACTGGGCACTCACATCCTTTCGTCCGGGCTTCGATTCAAGCAAGCTGGACTTCTCACCCATTTAAAGTTTGAGAATAGGTTGAGGTTGTTTCGGCCCCAAGGCCTCTAATCATTCGCTTTACCGGATGAGACTGATTGCCTCTCATTGATACACTCTGCTTTGGTTATGTTGGGTATTAATCCGATCTCGCTTGGATTACGGAGCTCAAATCTATGACTCTGCCAGGAAAAATGCACTAATTCGGCTAGACATTATCTATCACAGTGGTTGGATCTGATTGGAGACAATTGAAATCCAGCCGAGTTCTTTGTTATCTTGAAGCAGACAGGGCTATTTAACAGATTTTAACTTGAAACTGCACTACTGAATTGAATCAGGCACGATATGGCCTTACTAGCCCTTGTACCATTAAACGACATACACGTGCAGACTGAATATTAGTTCTTTAATTACCATGCATAAAATTTCAGAAATGGATGTCCAGAATATGTTGTCTGCAGACTATCCAACTAAAAGCGGTTAAATAAAACTAAGCCAGGCTGTCACCAACGAAATATCCCAGCAAATGGGGGTGCATTATTTCGATTGGTGCCGATACAACGCGAGCTACTGGATATCGAACTGTCGTGCCTGTCCATTACTTGTGCTTTAAAATTGATTTGTTTGTGGCGTGAAAAGTTTGTCTTGTTTATCAGTGTGCGATCTCCATCAGCACTTAAAGTAGATATATCCAATTCTTGTGAAATATCTGTGTAAAAGAAGAAATAAAGAAATGTAATGAGTCAATAATATTGCTTGAGTGTTTCTATCAGCGAAAGTTTACTAACTGGCGAAACTTTTCTCCAGTTAGGTGTAGGTTAAACACTTAAAGGTTATGAGGCATATATTGTATCTGTGTCTGTAATTGCGTGCATTCTCCCGTCGGTTTGCTATTTCCTGGAAGAAAAACGCAATTTCCAAAAGAAAACACTATGCAATCAAACCCTCGCCTGATACAGGCTAACTCCTCAATCACTTTTTGAAAATAAAAATACCATAAATTCCTCGCATCATTAAAAAATTCGAACTCAGGCGTTTACCACCCGGTGTGGGCAAGGTGGTGATTATATCCATTGTGTTGCCTGCGAGGGCCTTTCGCCAGTAACTAACATCGTTCTAAGAAAGTATCAAATTCTTGTTAAACGTTGGAATATGTGCTTCAGTTGTGAAGATTTAAAGTATACTTGGTTCGATCGTTCGTTTTTCAATTTGTTCGCTTAGAACTCCTATCGAAGGATTCTGCTGAAAACATCATCTGTTGAGATAGCATTTGCGACATTTCAGGGGTGTGTTAAAAAAGGTTTTAAAAACAACCTGCATTCAGTTTTTCTTTTTAATTTTGGCTTCTTTTAACAGTTTTCAGCTTTATCTATTCCTCCTTGACAAAGTGTATGGTACAAACACACATACACGCACACTCTTTAATTTAAATGGGCCTCTCAAAGCATCAACGGGAACACTCAATTATCCTGTCTCCATTATCGGTCTTACTTTCGTCACAGCTGACACACACTACGGGAGAATATTATAAAAAGCTTCGAATCTGATTCTGTTCATTCAGTTGGCACTATAATTGACTTGGATATAAATGAAAGTCCATTACCTGACCGTATAATGATAATGGAAAATATCGGGTCTGTGAACTAAATTGCTACTCTGTGGAAACTAATGGAGTGTGTGGTTTCAAACTTGTAAGGTGTCCCAGTATTGTACAATTGACGATTTTACTTTATCATTATGAAGCTGTTGATCGCAGAGATAAGTCTGAGTTGATATCCACTGCCTACAGATGATGTTAGGAGTCCATCATTGAAAGTGTTATTCGTGGAGAAGCTCTCAGTTTAAAATAAGAATATCTTTAATGAATATAGAGAAGAGAGCGAGAAAATAAATAATCTATTTGGCGAGCTTTGAGAAACTTCCTCCTCGTTCATTGGTTTCTCTTAAGTACACCTATTTTTCATAACTTAATGAATTAAAATCTCATTCACCGTATCAATATTGTTAATTGAGATGAAGTATTCCTATCTCAAATATCTCTCGAATTTTCGGGATGTTTTTAATTCTCCATCTTTGTAAACAAGCTGCAGGGAGTTATAAAAATATCAGTGCCATTAAATAACTTTGTAGACATAGCGCAAGCTTTGAAAGAAAGCATCTTACAAATTAATTTTAATTAAAGATCACTGAAACCGACGTTGTTAAAGTAATTTAATAGAATAGTAATACATTTTTAAAATGCTATCGGTGTTTCACTGAGCAATATTTAATTAAAACTTCGGAGGGAATGAGATGGTTGGTGTTCTCTAAAAGCTTGACAATTTCTGGGTATTTTCGAGGACAGTAATCGTCTTACATCTAATATTACATAAAACAACCCTTCTAATATTATTTAATATTACAACGTTATGGATTTACCAACACTCCCACTTTATTGGTAACTCATGCCATAAATACGAAAGTCGAATGCGGAATGGCAGCGCCACCGTACAAGTTTTGGCAAAGTGGATGTAATAGGCAAGTATGGTATATTTTAAAGTGACAAAGCTGGATTACGAATGTCAAAACAACCTTTTAAAGCTGTGCGTGGATAACTCCAAAAGCTGGAACGTCAAGACTATAGAAAAGTCATCCAGAATTTCCACCCGCCATATAGAGAAAAGTAGTAGAGGAAAACTAGCACGATCTTTCTCCACCACGTAGAGTTTTCGCACACATTTTACAAAAATAAATTATCTCATTATATTTTTTATATAATAATTTAACTGCTTTATTTAAGTCGTTAAATTTTTGACATTTAAACAGTTCTCTTTGAATTCTGTCAATAACTTCACTCTCTATTGATGTTAGACAAAAAAAAAAGCCTTCGATGTTTCTGTTTGCATAGAGCAGAGCATTGAAGAATAGGACGTTGTATTCCTGTTCGTTACTAAGCAACACATTCAGAATTAAATCAATTTCTTGTGCGCCTGAATACAACTAATCCTTACAAAATTGTATTCCTCCTGCCTCTCAGTCCTATTCAAAAGTTGAAACTTGCAGTTTTTCTTAATCCTAGTAAATACATTTAGTAAAAGACGTTTGGGCCCGCACACAGCTGACCACATTCTTACTAGCTCACGTGTGTGACTGGTGGGAATCATATCTGTCAGCTGACACAACATTTCTCTTGTCTGCTGCTCCTTGTAAGCCCACTCAAAGAGGTTTCTTTTCTTTTTTTTCCCCGATCCCCGGATGCTGAGCACATCTGGTCGTCGAGCAAATGCAGACAAAGAGGCCAAAGGAATCTTCTTCTTTAAGTATGTTATATTTCTGAGATCAAACAAAACCTATAAAACCACGTGTACAGGAAAATACAGAAACATCCACCGAAAAGAGACTATAAACAGCCTGCAACTATAACGCCATCTAAAAAAACTTTCTAAAATGAAAAAAAAAAAAAAAAACTTGAGGGACGAGTCACGTGCAAATAATAAGATCCTGTATTCATCCTTCTTATGATGAATAGTGGAGTAGGTTTATGCATAAGAAAACTGTGGATGTCTGCGCAGGACTGAGGGTTTTGCGTTTGAAATGCTACTGCAATTTCACCCTGAAGAGAACTATTTATACCTTCCAAATATATTCACCCGTTACTAGATGAAAATTTTAATTAAACTAAACAGAAAGCAGAAATGTGATTGCTTCCTAGTTTTCGAAAATAAATATGCAAATTTGGCAGGTTATTTATGGCATTAATTTCCATAAGGTGACGATCTGTTTCTTATGTCTACAAGAAGACAAGACAGACATGAAAAATTTTAATAAGAATTTTAAAAAAATACGATTTAAAAACAGTGGTTGTAGGACGTTAACAACAGAAGTGATTATATTTACGAAATATAAAATCTCAATAATGTGTTCAAACATCAAGTAATAGTCGTAGTATTTTGTCCTCTGGTTATTCTTTTGCAAACGATTCAAGACTTGTCTCCTTGCTCGAGGTAATTTAGGATTTTTCTCGACACAAGAAAACACATGAGACAGTACACTGCCCTTCGATTAATATCTGGACATCTGCATATCTAAAAATAACCCTTAAAACTACTAAGGTGTGCTGATAACTTTAGCCTTTATGACCGACAGCCTTTAGTCACCGTCGAACACTCTCCACCAGTTTTTGCAACTGTCCTCCAATATTTTCCGATATTCGACCTACAAAGCGTGAACCAGTTCAGCTCTGGTTTTTAGATGCACGTGAGCAGGCAATCCCTGCTCACGTGCATTCGATGATCCAATTCATCACAGGGGTTCTCTGTAGGATTGAGGTCAGAGCTCGCGGCTGGCCAGTCCAACTCTTCGGTGCTCATGTCCTCAAGCCAGTTCGTCACAACGCCAGCAGTATGACATGGAGTGTTGTCCTGCTGATACAGATTATTGTCTATGACATCTATGTAGGCTTTGTCTACAATGTTTCCAGGCCAAACTATGAAAAAACAAAACAACCCTAGACCATCACTATGTACCGTGAATCGTCACTCCAAAGCACAACTTTCCATTGGTCTACAGCCCAAGAATGGCGGACCTCGCACCCAAATAGATAGCGTCTGGCATTAGTCGGGATGGTTGGTTGTTTGTTTCTAGTTGTATCAGCAACTTAGGCCATATTGCGCCGTATATAATATATATATATATATATATATATATATATGTCCGTAAATTGCGTGTGTTCTGTCGTCAATTTTCTGTTTGTTGGACCCGAGTTTCCGGGTGAAAAAACAATGCTACCCTCTGATGAGAACGAATAACTCAGCCACGTTGAGAAAAAATGCCCATAAATTTTTTTTAGCGTCATTGACAGAATTTGATCTCAGGTCTTTTTCATATCGTATGAGGAAGATGGTGATTATACCAACTGTGTTACCCACGAGGGCTCTTCCAGAGTGTCGAGTATATTCCTCACGGACATGACATTCAAAAACCCAATTTAATTTGGTCTGTCGGTTTAACAACAATGACGTTAGTGGGTGGAGAACGTTTACGCCGTTTTGGAGGTCTCCTCATGGTGGATATTATGACAGGTATTTTTCCAGATGTCGTGCAGAGATACTGAGTGTTAGTTGAAGAAGTGTGGTTAATATAGAACAATGTTTCCTTTTATTGCAGCACATGAGCTGGTATAGACTGGATTCAAGAGACAGGAAGGAGAAACAGCGTTGGTGAGATTACTGACAGGTGATGTGTTGCATGCCTTCCAGATCGGCAGGTTTCCAATTCGGTCATAGTTAATATGGTCGGAGTCAATTCAGAAAGAGGAAAAACGCTGGTGTACATTGTTTGAAGTTGATGGATTTTACAGTCGGCGTGAAGCGCTTCATTAATGGCTAAGGTAGTTAACGGGTTCACACTTTTAACATTAATGACAGGGCAGTGTATTTGCCTCTTCTGGTGAATAAAAAACCAAATTTTCCGGGAGGAAAAACATCATGCAACACTGGTGAGGCTCGAATTTTTAGAATTCTCCTGTGGAAAAAGTTTTCCATACCTCCTGTATATAAATTGCATATATGCTATTATTGGTTTGTTCGTTTTGCGGGATGAAATGTCCAGAGTTTCCAGGATTAAGATCATGTAACTCGAATGAGAAAGTAAAAGCTGATTTGAAACTATTACAGTAATCAACATTAGTATTAACAGTTATTAATAGTTATTAATAATATCAATAGTTATTAACATTAGTATTAACAGATCTGCTGAAGTTGTATACTTCCATACTGCGCTGTTGTAGCTGAATATGACCTTAAAATTGCTAATCTAAAAATACTATTTAGCAATCAGGCAATTTGACTACTTTATTCCCAATGTCAATTAATCAACGTGAAATTATTCACTGCATTAGCTGAATAGTTTGTGTAGACAATTACACAAAGCAATCGCGACAAGACTCTTCTGCTACGAAGATAGTATAATTAGCCAGGTAACCAGAGATAGGCTCAACTTCTGACATCGTTTCAAGACCAATATTCGAATCATTTGTGTAAATAATAAGCATCACAATCAGACCAACACCGGGGGAGATGTCTGGTGCTGAAAGGTCGGAAAGATCAGAAGCGTCTATGATTAAATCTAAATCTGGAATTCAACGAAATCTTTTTTTTATCTAAAGGAACAAAAAGACATTTTCCTGTAAAACTTAATATATATATTTTTTTGTCTAGTAATGTACATTAGGAGATTGGTTACCAGGGAAAGTAGTGGGTTACGAATGAAACTTTTTCGGTTATTATTACATCTCTTCAACCACAAAAAGTTGTGATGCAGATGAAGACTGAGCTAATTGGATAGCAGGTATAACATTTTATGAAAGCAGATCAAAAACCCTTCAAGATGAAGTTTAAACGAAACTGTGCAAAAGTTTTGGATGAATATACGAAATAGATATTCATGAGAAGAATAAGAGAAAGTGCTGGAAATGTCCACCGATGCATTCATACTTTGTAATTTGTCTGATGCAATTCTGCTAAGAATATATTCATGTGAATATAGAAAAATATGACAATTGTTTTAATTGGTACCAGCCGATTTGTATATTTATTAATAAATTTTAATTGCAAAAATTTAGACGCAAGATAATTTCTAAGACAAACACGTTTTTTATTTTTTCGGAAAATTCCGTGTCTTGCACCGCATTAATGTCGCTGTACTGCTTCTCAAATGTCATTGCTGTCATAATTAAACTGGTTTGTGCTATCGTGTGTAAAAATATATCACTGCACATGTGATGACATTACGTTCTCTGTTGCTATGGTTACCTCGTTTCACACTAATGTTGACCAGTGGGTTGAGCGATAAATTGATAACGCTATATACAAGTCTGGCTTGACAGTACGTTGTCCAGATAATTCATTCCTCTGTCAGATTATGGGAGATCTCTTGTCAGAATTTTCGCTGCCAGTTTAATTTATCACTATAATTGCGAAATCATTATAAAAACATCAAGCATTTTTAAAAACTTCCAATTCTTTTTGTGTTTAGACATCTTATAGTGGCATCATTGCTAGTAGTCATTGAAAAATCTTAGGATGCACTGCGACTGAAATTCATAGAAAAGGTCAACACATAATACTATCCTGTTGGGATGATAGACATCAGTCGGGTGACTTAATCTCGCTGCTAATGGACGTAAGGAAGCACCTGATAGATCGAGTCTGAATATTCCATTAGATATCCGCTTAATTCAGTGGCGTTAGCTATTATAATCGATATTTCGCTATTATAATCGCTATTTTTCCACGTCGTCTACAAATCGCTTATCATGAGACAAAAGGGTCACTGAGTTAGTCAATATCAAGCGAGCGTTGCTGGGATTTTCCTCTCAGAATTTAGGTTTTCATTCCGGAAAACCACGGAATGAAAATTATTAATTTCATCATCATTAGCCATTTTCAATCCACTGCAGGATGAAGGCCTCTCCAGCAACTTTCCAGTTCCTTCTGTTTTGAGCACTGGCCATCCATTTACTACCCACAAACTCATGAATTTCATCTATCCATCTCCGCCTTTGTCTTCCAGGTTTTCTTCTAGCTCCTCTTGGATACCATTCTGTTATTTTCTTAGTCCATCTGTCATCATGTCTTCGAGCTATGTGTCCTGCCCAAGACCATTTTAGTTCTTTAGTTTTGATAAGAATGTCCTTTACTTGAGTTTGCTGCCTAATCCACGTGTTTCTCTTCTTATCTAACAGTCTGATTCCCAATATGATTCGTTACATTCTTCGCTGTGTAGTTCTCAGCTTCTCTTCCATTCTTTTGGTGAGTGCCCAAGTTTCACTTCCATAAGTCATGGTGGGGAGTATACATTGGTTCATTATTTTACGTTTCAGACAAACTGGGATATTGCTTTTCAGTATGTGACTATATTTCCTGAATGCTATCCACCCAAAATTTATTCTTCTCTTGACTTATCATTATTACAGCTAATAACTTGTCTCAGATAATAATATAGCCTATTATTAACTAAAGTCAATAATAGGCTATCTTTGGTTTTGGATATGCAATATTTGTTAAGTATCCACCAATATGGTTTTCGTAAACCGAGATCATTCGCGTACCTAATGATAAAAGCAGAAACAAATGTTCACATCTTTCTTCGAAATGAACATATGGTACATGTGTTCGTGGAGAAAGCAGTTTATACTACCTGGTAATATGGCATTCTTCAAGATCTTCAGACGCTGACTTGAGAAGAAACTTACTGCAGTCAACGCAAAAAACTTTCTAGGCCATGATCCATTCAGACGAAGTACAGAAATGTCTATTCACAAGCCATATGTAGAGAACTCCACAGAGATGGGCATTAGTGATTGGATTTAATTCCATCAAAAGACATATCAGACATAGCGGAAACGGATCTATATCCGAATTATCTTACCATCTCATATCATAGATTATTGGTATTTCAGGAAATCAATGAAATACGAAACACCGATTAAGAACAATGAATACGGATTCTACGAATTTACGTCCATAACTGAGAGCAAAGTGGAGGAGAAATTGTTGAAGATAAACACAAGAAAGGCACCTGGGGTGGATGGGATCTATCCAGTTATATTAAAGGAGGCAGCAAAGGAAGTAAGCAAACCCTTAGCCATAATTATGAGAGCTTCCTTGGACTCAGGGGAGGTACCCATTGACTGGAGATGTGCAAATGTGACCCCAATTCACAAAGGGGGATCAAAGGCTGACACAAGTAATTATAGACCTGTGAGTTTAACTTCTGTTCCCGGAAAATTAATGGAGGCACTGGTGAAAGAAGCACTGCAGGATCATCTAGACAAGACTTCAGTTATAGCTAGGACACAGCATGGTTTTGTTAAGGGGAAGTCTTGCCTGACCAATTTGATTGGATACTATGATGCAGTCACAAAAGAACTGGATGCAGGGAATAACTTTGATATTATATACTTGGATCTTAGAAAGGCTTTTGATACTGTTGCACATGGAAGACTGCTGCACAAATTGGAGCAGTGTGGCATTGGAGGCAGGTTGCTGCTATGGATAAAGGGGTGGTTGAGGGGGAGAAGACAGAGAGTGGTAATCAATGGACACTGCTCATCGTGGACTAATGTTATTAGTGGAGTCCCTCAGGGTTCAGTATTGGGGCCTTTATTGTTTTCTGTATTTATAAATGATATTTATGATGGTATATCAGGCTTAATGTCCAAGTTTGCAGACGATACGAAGGTTGGCAGGGTTGTCAAGGACACTACTGACACTATGCTGCTGCAACAGGATTTGGAAAGTTTGAGCAGATGGGCTTCGAGGTGGCAAATGAAGTTTAACATTGACAAATGTAAAGTACTACATATGGGAAACAGCAACCCCAGAGCAACGTATCAACTCTGTGGTACTACACTGACAGTGGTAGAGAATGAAAGGGACCTGGGGGTGGTGGTGCAGGCAGATATGAAGTTCTCTGAGCAGTGCAGACGAGCTGCAAGAGTAGCTCATGGTGTATTGTCAATGATATATAGGAATTTTTCTAGCAGGGATAAGGAGGTGATTATTCCCTTGTATAAGGCAATGGTCAGGCCACACCTAGAGTACTGTATACAGGCCTGGAGGCCTCATTTCAGGAAGGATGTAGAGCTGCTGGAACGAGTACAGAGAAGGGCAACTAGATTGGTGAATGGGACAAAGGGGTTCTCTTACGAAGAAAGGCTTAAGTTTTGCAAATTACAGTGTCTGGAAACTAGGCACCAGCGGGGTGATCTGATAGAGGTGTACAAAGCCTTGAATGGTTTGAGCATGCTCAATGCTGATGGGATTCTTCCTCTAGCTCAGAAAAATCACCTGAGAGGGCATAAATTCAAATTGAGGAAAGACAGATGTAGGATAGATGTGCGGAAATTTGCCTTTAGCCAGCGGGTGGTTGGTGGGTGGAACAGACTTCCATCCCTTGTCGTGGAAGTTGATAGCCTAAATAAGTTTAAGGCTCAGCTGGACAGGTATTTCGAACGAACAGAGGGGTGAAGTGGAAGTGGTTATTTTTATTTATTTATGTTACTTAATTTTTTTTTTTTTTTTTTTTTTGGCTGATGCTGCATAAGCTTGCTTTCTTGCATCAAATGCCTCTACTAATGCTAATGCTAACTTGAATGAAACAAAAAAGAATAGCTGAAAAAGAAAACCTACAGGTGACATCAGCACCTCGATAGAATATACAAAACGAAAATAAACGAGAATAAGCCAAATTATCTAATAAATATAACTTGGATGCAATACAGGGCAATGGTTCCCAACCATTTATTATTTATGTTATCTCAATTTCCAGTTTTCGCATCGCCTTTTGAATTTATGAATTTTCAGTGTATGAATATAGTTATATATTCAAATACTGAAAACTCATAAATTCAAAAATTTAACTGCGTGAATAATTCAACCAATATGGCAAAATAACCACAAATGGCACATTACTGTTACGTTTAAAACATTATTATTCAAATGACAATAAATATAGCGATATATTCACTAACAGGGCCGAACCCAGATATTTTGGTTGCCTGAGGTGAGATGTGAATAATCATTTGTAAAATATACCAGTTTATAAGGCGGTTTATTCATATATAAGTTATACCTCAATATCTTGTAATAAATCTGGGATGCTGAGTTTATTTTTCTATTTTTAATGCGGACTCATATGGCCAGGTTTATGGAGTGGGGCAACTTCACTGTAACTCTGGAAAGATGATCAAACTGATTATCGAGTATCACGCATGTGTAAGAATACATTTCATGTGACGTGTGACCACACACCGGAACTACAAATATGTAAATTTGATGAAATGGGAAAAAAAATTATAATAGTAAAAGATCTGGAGTATTAAACATGCTCGAAGATGAATTCTAAGAAATTCTCTATCCCATCGATATGCATTGACATGCAAAATACGTGAATAGATAAAAGAGACATGCATGTATTCAAATTATAAATGAAACCAGTACACATAAATGTATTTACATTTCAATGGTACTTTAAAATGATGAAGAATTTATTCACTGGTTATAAAATAAAATACTTTAGAAAATATTCATAGAAAGAGAAACAAACAGATATAGGAAAGATGAGATCTGAACTATACAAGTTCATTCGAAACGATTCGGAAACTATTCATCATTTCAACAAAAGCGAAAGATGACACGAAGAACCAAATTAGCCGAAACCTTTAATTCTGAATGCAGTACATTATATAAGCATTTAAATGCACAGGTACGTGAAAGGTATTTGATCTGCAGTTGAATTCCACAGAAACGAAGAAACTTTTTCCCATGGAATAAATAGGTGGTATTATCGTTGTCGATTTACGTTATCAAAGGCAGAATCCAGTCGCAAGGGCTTTTATAAAATTCATTATTCACAGTGTTCGATGTAGCTCTTAAACTTTGTAAAACTGCCAAATCAGTTCGATGGCTTAAATTCTTCCCTTGTGTATTAAATTTGCCCATCAGCTCAGTGGGTGGTGTCCTAAGACCTCTAGCGTTTTTTGCACTTCGCGGCTCCACAAACAAGTCTGGTATGAGGCCAATGGCGTAGCTACCATGTAGGCAAGGCATCCGGGCTCTTTAGGGGCCCGGCGTCTTTGGCTGTCTCTCTTTTTGCAATTTTCATTAATTAAGTAGGGACTCGAACACGTTCTTTGCCTCCGGGCCCGAAAAAGGGTAGCTACGCTACTGTATTAGACCCATCTTCAGAGTAAAGACGGAAGTAACATTGTGACATCTGCCTGGAAAGCGCTCTTAATCTGCTGTTTTGAAATAAAATTGCAAGGGAAACTTCGGAAAAACAGCACTTTGTATTCCTTTGTTTTCCTTTTTCATAGCACCTATTAAAATTTATCTCACACCTCATCGCACTGTGTCACTTTTATAAATATGAATATAGTATGAACGAAAATAAATTACATTTCCGGACGTTATCTGGGAAAATTCATTTCTTAACCATCACATATTGGGAGTCTGCTGTATTGAAACTGGGCCTGTGTTCTATAATTTAACATTTTCTCCTCTAGATGGCAGCACGATACGGCTGCTCTATAAAGTAATTGTGTACAAACTCTTTTCGAATGATATGCAGCATAATATTCTTATCAGATTCTCTGAAATTCGAGATTTTGAGCTTCATTCTTCTGATATGCTAACAGTTACTAAAGTAAAACAGAAATAAAATAATGAATAAACGTCTCTATGGGAGAACTAAAACGGTGAAATTTATCTGTTCTGCCGATAACTTTTGTGAGATTTTGAAAAATAAATAAAGAGCATTCAAACTAAAAATATACTAGGAGTGTGGAAACCTCAAAAAGCATCTTAAAGAATACAAAAATGTTTTATTAAAAAAATTTTGTTAAAATTATTTTAGTTTTATTTTTCAAAAATATTTTATTAAAAGAGGTAGGAAGGAACTGTATCGAGGCACGTGAGCATAAACGGTTTGATACTGCGGATCTAGAATAATGCCCAAACCAGCTTATAGTGACTTCAAACTGAATATCGGTATATTGAAAAAGATTTTGGTGAGAAGGATCTACAGTGAGGGTGTCTGTAACTAGACCACCCTGTAATTGGATTCATTAGACCCATTGTGAATTCTGTTTTCGATTGTATGTTGTGGGATGAAAAAATTCAGTTTCCAGGAGGAAAACGATTGTGCATCATTGAAACTAAATTGAGCAATTTTTGGTTATAGCGTTGAAAAAGTGCTAGAGATGAGAGTCAAATCAGGTCTTTTCCATATGATGTGGAAAAGCAGCAGAAGCGGATCTTTTTCATGATTCTCCAGTACCATTTAAATACGATTTCATGGTTATGAAATGGTACTTGAATGGAAAAGTATGGAAAAGAACGAGTACAGAGAAGGGCAACAACATTGATGACATGAACAAAGGGGTTCTCTTACCGGTAGAGGCTTAAATTCTGCAAGTTGCAGCATCTGGACACTAGGCACCTGTAAGGTGATACGATTGAGGTGTACAAGACCTTGAATGGTTTCAGCAGGCTCAATGCTGATGGGATACTTCCACTTGCTGAAATTAAGAACCTGAGGGGGTATAGATTCGAATTGAGAAAAGACAGTTGTAGGATAGATGTGCGGAAGTTTTCCTTTAGCCAGCGGGTAGTTGATTGATGGAACAGACTTCCATCTGTTGTTGTGGAAGTTGATAGCTTAAATAAATTTAAGGCTGAACTAAACAAACATTGGAGTGACTGGATGGGTGATATGGGAAGGGTTTTCGTTTTTTTTTTTGTTTTTTTTTGCTAAGTAGTAATGCTAATGCAAAGTACTATTTCATGGTTATGAAATGGTACTTAATTATATAGTAGTAAAGAAATGTAAACAAATTATAATTTTTTGCAGATTCAAAGGGAGACACTAATGCATAAATGTTGCTTTTGTGAGATTATAAATAACTTATCCGCACAAAAATATACACAAACAGGTTATGTAAAAGTTAACTTGTAATACATAGTTCTCTGCAGGACCGAATTTTAGACGAGTCACCGGATGCAATGCACTAGAGACCCTGATTGAAAAGAATCTCCCCACTCAGTCCAGGGAAGGCGAACGCATGGACCAAACTTTAATTCTTGCACTCTGGACTCACTGAACTCTAGGACTGGCCCACGTCTTCTATGATAGAAAACTGACTTGCCACTGATTTCTCTAAAAAAAGGTGTTAAACTAGAGGAATTCTCTATAAGTTTTGTTAACCAGAGCCGTAGTTATCTAGTCTGAGGCAGAAAGTGTAACCCTTTCGCCATGTACAAAAAAACTGACTTAGAATGCTAAGTTTCCGCGTAGTGTGTATTCTGCGTATTCAAAGAAGTGTTTTGCAGTCAGTTGATTTCTTCATGTCTTTATATAATGCGTGTAGTATTATTTTTACAAAAAACAGATCGACTAAAAAACATATCACGTACTTTGTAACCAGCGTATTCAAGAAAAGCAGACTAGTTTTCAGAATGTTTTTATTTTCATGCTACAATCGAAAATAAACAATATATAGGCACACAAAATCCAGCGATCACTAATGCACTTTTCTATTCATTTACAAAACGTACGATTCATTCGACTGTTTTAGCTAAATGGAGTAGAGAGAGACATTTCTTAAGTGCTGATCCATCGAAAGGGCTTATGGGAAGTATGCTCGGACGTTGATTAATTCTTAACAAGCTGCGATAACTTTGTTTCTGGTGGATGTCGCAGCTTCTGTCAATCATCAAAAGTATTTTCCAAATGTGTTTGGAATTCCGACAACTCATTGATTGTGTTATCAGTCGAATACAACCTTGATGCAATTGGAACATAGACACTCATATCTACTTCTGTTAGGTCGGGCAGAAGTATCTGAGTCAAATAACAAAAAACAACTCAAGACTCATATTATCATTATCGTATATGAGTCTTGAGCCAATATTATCAACACTGTAAAGCCACAATGTCTTGTCAAAATACGATGTTGGGAATGAAACCGAGGCTAATTGGATCAGTTTCTCCTCGTGATAGCAAACAATAATCATAGGGTGCTCAAACGAGTTATCCATAACTCGTTTAAGCATCCGAGACCTTATGATAAAATGTTTCTAGGTACGTTTAAAAATAAATAGAATAGTTAATTCGTGATAACACAATCTGACATATATTGAGATACATCTTAGTAAGTTAAAAACAACGAAGTGCAGTATAATTCTGAACTAAACCATTCCCTTGTAGGGCTGCCCCTGCTAATATGATAATGAAATGTATTTTCTTATTATCAGGGAACACTTTACAGGTTTACTCTGTTAAAAATTATTAAAGTGAACAGCTGCAAACTATTCAGTTAGGAATTATCACAAAATATAACAAAATTCTGGATAAAAGCATACAACCAACGTTATTAACAATAATGGTATTATTAATTATTATCGAAAAATAAAATTCCCATAAGATGGCACGCCCTTGCATCTGTCCACTAGAAGTCGCATGAACATCGTTAATTAATATTAAATATACGACAGTTGGGTTGAAGCATACAACGCAAACAAGGCACAAAATGCATATGAAGTCTTCATCTGTTGGGGCTAGTGGAAGTAGAATTATTAAAGTCGTGGAGCTAGGAGGGCTTCAACTTGAGTCTAGGGAAAAAAATCAATGAATATTAGAAATTGTTTAGTAAATAACTAAAAAAATAAATAAATAATTGAATACATACAACATACATTGCGTATGTTGTATGTATATGTCGAGAATGGACAAGAGTAAACATTTAAGTGACTTTTTAACGTGGCATGGTATTTGGCGCGCTGGGAAACTGCAACCATGCTGGGGTTTTCGTATTTGACTTCTCACTGATACGAGAAGCCAATGCAGCCGGACAAGACTTGTGCAGATAACAGAAAGGTTGAAGTCAGTCAAATAACAAACCAGTACAACAGTGGTAACCAATGTGATAAACACAACTCGTCACGGATGGGAGCCCCGTCAACGTGGGCACTTGTACGTGGGGAGTGGATCTCCCAGAGACGCTGCTAATCCTCCAGATTAGCATCACTGGAATCCAACGCCCACAGCCTAGGTTCCAGGCTAACATCATAGGAATCCCGCGTGTTTTCCGTGTGCTGAAAATCGTGGAAATTAAGAAAGGGAGATCCTGGTGGTTGAAGATCCGGCTTCAACACACCACTTTTTCCCCTGCTTCGACAAGCTCGGATGGTCTGGCTAAGATCAATCAGCTAGTGGGTTCGCCTACAAGGGTCAGACGTGTCAGTGCTATACCCCTATCCTCATAGTCAGAGGGACAGGATTCAGGTTGGCGGAGTGCGGGTATGGTGTCTGCGTAGCCCTCGCGTCCCACTCCAGAGCGCATTTATTGCTTGCCGGGGAGGCCTGACGTAGCCCAGTGGTCAGGAGCGAGAGTGCATAGCACGCGTTCCTGAGTAGACCGGGGTTCAAGCCCGTGACTACTAAATACGATAAATATTTGTATTGACGATTTATTGTAAACTCTACTGACTTGGTTGTCGTGCCGGAGTATAAACAGAAAATTTATTTATTTATTTAGTGGGCACTCATTTGGGCTTCGTGGTGGATGCGGAGCCTGAGCACTGAACCACAATTAAAAACACTATGAATCCTGATAAAATTATTTCTTCTGGGGCCCCAACCCGATCCCTGACTGAAAACAATACCTCAGAAACAGACAATGCCACTGGCGCAAAGAGACCACGAACTGAAGTTCTGTCAGGTTCCATTCCCAGATTTCTGAGAAAATGTCGTTGTCGTTTTGGGAAAATGTCGTCCTTTTTCATTCAGACGGGTTTAGATGGGTAAGCAGGTGCCCCTAAAACAGTTAAGAGGTTTCTTTCTGGGGACCTCTTAACTGAAACCAGAAATGACAGGTACTCTGAGCAGCTATTTCGAGCAACATCAATCGGAGGAATACCAGTTAACGTAACACCACACACAGCTCTAAATTCATCAAAGGGTTTCATCTCAGAGTGGTACCTCCTTGAAGTTACTGAGGAGTAAATCCTCTCCGAACTAAAGCCACAGGGAGTGAGCTGTTAAAATAATTTCTATGCTTAAGGATGGGAAGTCAGTATCAACTAGAAACCTCTTCCTTACATTTAATTCTCCAACGTCTCCGAATTCGATAAAAGCCGAGTACATAAATTGCAATGTAAGGCCATGTATTCCAAACTCATTGGGAAATATGGGCATTCGTAGATGGCCTGTCGTGGAGCACCCGCGTATGCTTGGTGCGGTGCAAAAGGCAATGAAAGCAATGCATGTATAGCCACCAAACCCACTTGTGTCGACTGTGAAGGTGAGCACCCTGCATACCCAAGAGCATGCCAGCGGTGGAATCAAGAAAAGCAGATACAGCGACACAAAGTAGAACTGAATATTCCATATCAAGAGGCGAGAAAACTGATATTATGCCAATAGGTAGCAATGAACCCACATGTGCTTAGAAGGCTGCAGGGAGGCAATTTATTGGAATTCAAACAGATATGACAATCCCACCGAAAGAAGCTTTTGCTCCCATTGCCGCTAATTACTGAACATTCAAAAGCCAGTACAAAACACCCGATCAGCTGCCTCTCCCATATAGATACCACCTACTGCTCCACCTCTAACTAAAAAATATAACGTGGAGGAAACAAAAAACCTAATTCGCTACCTGTGACAAATGAAAAAATGGAGATAGGGGTGAAGGAATCAAATGATGACGCGGTATCGGAACTTTTTGTGGACGAAGATATGGACACTGGACAACCGCCATTCTTCCCCAGAAAGGATAAATCCAAGACTGAAAATGTAAAGCCCTGGGCCTTTCGAAAGCCCACAGGCGGACCCACCAAATTTAAGTAATGTCCACTTTCAAATTTCTGAAGCAGAACTGCCACGGTTTCCGTCGAAACAGTGAAGATATCAAGGCCTTGCTACATAAGTACGAGTCAACGTGCTTCTGCTTACAGGTGATATTTAAAGGCAAAAGAGGACCCTCATATGCGTAGCTCATTCGGAAAGACAGAAGTGGGCTGGACCTACTCACGAAGGATTCGCCATCCTTGTGGGTAAGTAGTGGTGTGGAGAGTGTCGTGGTGTGCATTTAGGCGCTTTATGAATTTGCAAAAAAGACAAAACTTTTCTTTAAGTGACTCACAAAGCAAGCTGAAAAAGCAGATTATTCATAATTTCAGCGATTAATTTAGAGACTATGTTAGATTGGAGGACATACTTTTAAACCATCATTTGTTGTTTGCAAAATGCTTTCCTCTTCTTCATAAACCTTTTGTTCTTCTGCGAGCTCCTCTTTCATTTTAGTTATGTACTCCTCTACCATAGCAGTGAGTTCTGCTTCCTGACGCACTAGCTCTTCTTTCTCCAGCTGCACTCTCTCGACCTGCCAAGCAGAAAATGTGTCCAACCATGAATATTAACTTAAGCAACATATAAACGTGTAAGAAGGTCGCTTGAAAAGTAAGGTAACAGACGTTATTTGTTGTTCTTCTTGATTTTGCGCCAGGGGAACCTAAGGTTATGAGGTGTCAGCGAATTGTGTCTGTAAACTGCATGCATTCTACAGTTTGCCTGATTTTCTTGATGAAAAATCCGAATTTTCTGGCCGTACACTCTTCGTGCGAAAACAACTAACTCGGCTACCGTTTGTTCACGTGACATTTCCGAATTGGGGAAGGCAGAGTTTCTCGCCAAAAACATCTGTTACCTTAGTTTCCAGTTCAGCCTTCGTATAGAAGGATTCACAGCAGGACTCAGTGCATAAAATAGATTAAATTAAAATCATAACGCAAATTTTCTCAGCTGAGTTTTAAATTCGGCCAATGCTTCATGTGCTTTAGAAGTGAGTTTAGTAAAGTATTAACTTAACTGAATTTCTAATCTTAGATTGGATTAAAATTATACATAAGTATACCGTTGCGAGTATTGTATAGATATTACAGCAATTCAGTTTATAGGCTTTAATCACCATAACCATTGCAGCATGTCTGCACTACTCAGAGAATTTCATCTCTGACTGCAATTATCCCCATCTCTTTTTCATTCTCCACTACCCTGAGTGTAGTACCACACAGTTGATAAGTTACTCTGGGGTTACTGCTACCCATATGCAGTACCTTACATTTACATGATCACCATAACCACCCTCTCCGCGCCAAAACTATTTCCAGTTATCAGTTCTCACTGCAAAGTAAACTACGTATAATCTAAAACACAGCCATAAGTGTTCATCATCACAGTCAGTACTGCCTAAATATTCACCCCCAAGACAACATCTGGAATCATTATAATATGCCGAATTCTACCAATTTGCTGTACAATTCGTTAAATTCAAGTTCGCGTGAGTTCTGCGATCGAGTTTCTGTTTTCTGGACGAAAAACCGGGAGAGAGAAAAACTATGCTGCCCTCTCCTGAGACCGACTAAGTTAGCCACATTTGGAAAAAGGCATATAAAAATTTCTCGCATCATTGATTCGAACTCAGTCTTTTCCACCCTTTATGGAGAGGGGAGTGATTATATCAACTGGCTACCCATGAGAGCGACGTGCTATCAGTTGAAAATTTTTATCATGCAATCCGATTCAACAGTAGATATGGTGGTCTCACTTTGAAATGTGTTCGTTTAACATTTTAGTAATTCATCAAGACCAGTCGGGCGGTGATACTGTCTCAAAAAAGTCGTGTGGTGACACTGTCTCAAACCCATGTTAAGGTTCCTTGCCCGATGTGCCAATCTGGTTCGGCTGTCCTATTCGTACTATCAGTCTTTCAGTTCTAGTGACATTCGCCAGTTAACTTCACAAGGGCCCAAGTGGTAGAAACTGCAGGAACACTCTTACCATCCAGTGATATTTTCTGTACTGGTTATCCGAGCGGCAGCTCATACACCAAGTGTACTGCGTATGTATGGTGGTCAACTGCGTAAGTATGGTGGGTTGCCTGTTTAACTGGATGAAATAACGTTTCCACTACAAAAACACTTTCTACCCTCACCCGCGATCAACATACTCAGCCACAGTGCAGAAAAAACCCATAAACATTCTTTGGGTCAATGACGGAATTCGAATCAACTCGAGAACATTTCGAGGATATTTCTGTACGGTGTGGAAAGATGGTGATTATAACCACTTTGCTGCCTGCGAGAGCTTCCATCCAATGCAAGCAAATAAATATCAGTTTAAATCAAGGTACCACGTGCCATTTGATTCCACATCATTGCATATACCTTCAGCACACGTAAAATAGATAGCCTTTGTATATCATGAACATCAGTGTTTAGTGTTACAGGTCAAATGGCGCCGGGGAATTCTTCCAACTACATGAATATCAGGAACATCAATGAGGCGAATTGTGAACTTTTCACTTCACTTCTCTTTTCTTTTTTTTTTTTTTTTGCGAGTATTTTTCAATACTTCCAATAGCACCGTGAGAGTATTCAAGATGGCTGCCTATGTAGTGTTCTGTGTTGGTAGCTCTCGGTGAAATCGAGTTTGAATTTGATATTGTGAGCAAAGAAGTGAACAAACCGATTTTGAATTTGGATATTGTGAGTGAAGAAGTGTACAAATAGTTGGGAGTGATATTCGATACTTCCTGAGTTGTCAGGAATTAACAGAAATTAAACAGATACAGATACTTAATAAGTGGTGATATTAGTGATTGTGGAGTTTCAAACGATAATAATGATGCCAAAATGGCGGCCATTATGAGGTGAGAGGAGATTTAAAATTGAATATAAAATATATAATTAGAATTGCTGCTTGTTTGAAAATGATTTTATTTAGTTCTTTGATTAATATCTACCAGTATAAATAGGGGTTAGCAGAAAGTAACAGTGTTATTGATTTAGTTGCACTGGATTATATTCTGGTAATTTAGTTGATTGGCTTAGACTGTTCATTTAGTTCATTTAGTACTAATTCATTTAGTACTAATTTAGTACTGTTCATTGAGTTCATTTAGTACTAATATCGTGGTACAACTGAAGATTAATATAATTACTAATTTGGTGGCTAGGAAGGTTGCAGTTAATTTAAGTCGGACTCGCTACTTTCAGTGATAAGACTTTTTTTCAGTGTATGATAGAAATACCTTGCTTGTCTGCGTTGATAAATAATTTAAATTATCAGAAATTATTAGATAATTTCTTAATAACTTAATAAGAATTATAGAGGATATAAGTGAAGAAGCTAGGAAGCATACAGTGAAATCAGATACAGGGGTGGATAGTCCCCCCCCCACTTCCACCTAAAATGCTGCAATCGCAGGAAGAGTTTAAATGATATGGGGAGTTTGTATATTCGAGAGGACATACTCTGGAGCATTTTTCTGTCTAGCCAGGATGTTGAAACAATGACTGATGAATTAGAGAATGTACGAGACTTCAATGTATGAAGGGATCTCTAAAATGGGAAAAGACATTACGAGCTTTCTCTTAGAAATTAAAAAAGTTACAAAGAAGGCAGGAGACATAATGAAGGACAAGGACTTATTTAGAAACGGTGACTACGGCTGTATTAAGAAAAAATGAAAAGGCCTGTAAGGCACACTGTGGGTGTGCCTTAAAGGCCTTATAGTGTTATTTTTAATGCTGCTCCGAGGGTTCCCACCAACTCCGCGGGTTCAAATCCCGCCTCGGGCTTGGATCAGAGTAAAATGCAAAAACTTTGGGAGGTGCATTATGGCCACAGAAGCCGATGCGCCAACAACTAACAAAAAAAAAAAAAAAAAAAAAAAAACACCAACTCCGCGTCAAGCAATGTGATGAATACAAACTCTATTCATTTACGATTTACGTAAGTTTAGTGAGTATTCTTGTAGTGCTAGTGTGGGTTGTGTTGTTTATCCGGCCTCTTAGCCTAAGGCAACCTGTGGCTCTTTAACTTTTAGCTCATATAAAGCATAATTTGAAATGGAGTTAAGAGGACTTAAAAATCAAGGACATTTGGAGTGCAAGACTAAAATGCCTTAAAACTGAAATTGGGGATTTGGAGAGGCAAAAGGCTGCCCTTGCACTTCTACACAAATGGACGGCGATAGATGAATTGAAAAAGCGCGACTAAATTGTGTTCCATACCGGACACGTATATAAATTTGAAAATATTTGGATTTGAACTTCTCCCAGTTTTTGGTTCGATGAATTTCTGCTGGCAAATATTTTCGAGCATGAACTATATTAAAAATAAATCAAGAAACCGTCTGAACAATACGAGTCTCTCAGCATGTTTACAGATAAAAATTACGGCATACTAGCCTGATGTTGAGAGACTCGCCCAAGAAGTTCAGCAACAAAAGTCACATTAATTCGTACCTAATTGGATGTTTGTTACGATTTTTCAGTTATTAATAAATAATATTTGAAAAATTATATTTTTAATAAAACACCTTCCCGCTCTATTCCACTTCTTAAAAGTACTTCCCCTCCCTCATCCCAGCTTGAGCCGAGGTGCGGCTCTTCGGATTGATTGTATATATATTTTTTTATTTAATTAGATCAAAAATGGCTCTTCACTCAGAAAAGGTTGCCGACTAATGGCCTAGGGGCTTGCAGAAGAGGGTCAGGATGTCCATCCTGCTCTGCGGGGGAGTGCCGCCTAGGATGGGGGAGGGGAGCGAAAGAACAACCAACCCTGGTGGTAGGAGTGAAAGATCATAGGGATCCCTTTCCCTATGTTGAGTGCCTGTCTGGTGCTCTGTCCCAAACTGATGCCGTGGCTACTTCTAAGTAGAATACTTAGAAGATAGAATACTTTAAAGTTAACTTAAATAAAATAATAAAAAATATAAACACTGCCAAGAATAAGGGGTAGTACTAATATAACTTACTAAGAATTATGATTTGTATTGGTCCTCACTCACACCCATGCTTCCATTCATTCTTTCATGCATTCGCTTCGGTTATCTTATTCCATTCTTTCTGCACTGCATCCCCGGGCCCCACTACTTACTATTGCTATTTAGTTGGGATGCAGTTCCGGCTGCATGTTTGTATGCCAGGGAGCTGTGCAGTGAGTGTATTGGAGTTGTTAGTAACTGAATTTATTTGTGTTATGTATATTCTAAGAAAGTGCATCACTCCTTGTAATTGTCGTCCGAATAACGTAAGTATATGCCAATATTTCTTATAGATTGCATCAGATAAGATTGACACGCGTATGCGATGACGTAATATTGCATCAGCAGTTACTTTCGCTCTGCAAGAGTTGCAGTCATTCCTTGCTTATATCAGGATGGGGAGTTACGTGCAGTTGACGCCACGAAGAAAAAGTGCTTTATTTGAGGACGGTCATATTCCCGTCATATTGCTTATAGAGTGTCTTAACAGTGAGTAGATTTCTTTCAAAACTCAAGAATACTGGTTCTGCTGATAGGAAAAAAGGAACCGGACGCAAAAGAGTCTCTACGCCAAAACAGGACCGCGTTTTGAAGCACTTATGCCTTAAAAACAGTAAAGCTTCTTCGTCTGAGCTGAAAAGAGAATGGGAAGAACATACAGGAGTGGTAGTAAGTGCAATAACACCCAGAAGACGCCTTTTCTAAAATGGACTTATAGCCCGTCGTCCTAAGAAGAAGCCCATCCTCACACAAAAAATGAAAAAGGCCCGATTCATTTGATGTAAGGAGCATGTCAAGTGTGGACATGTGTATATGTAATGGGCATCCCCCTCCCCCATACTTCTCCTTCAACCCATGCACGGTACTAAGTACTATAGGTTTTGATACCTTTCGTGTTTGGGGATTTCATAAAAAAAAAAAAAAAAAAAAATTTATACTCTCAATCACATTCACTCCCTTTCACCAAAATTCTCATTAACTTTCTTTCACCATAACTTCATATTCATTGCCTTTTGTGAGTGAAATATACATAGAGGGAAAATTGTGGTGATATAATTTCATTTACACTCTATCACATTCATTCAGTGCGCAGCATATTCACTCAATTCTTTCGCATTCATTCATTCCATTCATCTTACTTTCATTCTACATTGCATCCCCTTGCAACAAGCTTACTAATATTATTCAGCTGGGTTGCTTCCCTGGCTATCTGTGCATCTCCCTCCCCTTTATGTTTACACTGTGAGTGAGTGTGGGTTCCCCAGGTCCCTACCCAAGGCACGGTAATCCTGGATGCCCCACATCAATTCGGTTATGTCAGTCTGGGTATCTTTCAGGGTGTTCTTACAGCTACTTAAATGTCATCATCTGAGCGGGAAACATGGGCACTTTGGCTGTGGATTGTTGTTTGGCTGTAAGGCCTGTCTCTGCATGTTTCTTCTGATTTCGAAAAATTATTAAATGCCTCATATGTATTTTCATCTATAATAAATTGATATTTCTGCCTCCTTAGAAGCGGGCCAATTTCAGATATTAATTGTGTTCTCTGGATTTCATATATTGTACATTCATAAAGAATGTGTGCCCATTCTTCCCTCTCGCCACAGGTACAGTTTGGGTCATCACTCAGCCCTAAGGAAGTTAGTTTTGCCTTTAGAGAGCCGTAGCCTGCCAAGCCAGGGCCGAACCACTTTGGTGTATTTGGACTAACAATTGCCACCTGTGGCAGAAACATTTTGGCAACAGTACCTCTGGTTTCCTGCTCCCAATTTGATTGCCATTGCTCGTGGAGCTTTGTGGCTATTCTCTTTCTCTCAGCCTTGGTATTAGTGGCTCTGTCAAGGGCTATCCCCAGAAATTCTTTGGGAATGCCCTTCCTCATCTGTAATATAAGCCTCTTTTGGCTATTTCCAGACAAAGTGGGAAAGCACCTGCAGTGCCGGTGTGCTCACTGTGCAACATGCTCTGGTTATAGTGAGAAGTATTGTTCTCTGAATTGTCTCTAATTTGTTCCTGTTTCTGAGTATGACCGGTGCGGGTAACCCACGCACCGGCTCCATAGATGATGGTAGACAAGAACACTTCTCGGTATATGATTGCCTTGTTTTGAACCCCCAGTCAGCCCGACTGATCCTGGAAATCATACCTGCATAGTTTCTCACTTTTTTTTTGCAAAGTATGCCAAATGGGGATAAAAAGTTAATTTTTTTAGTCAAAAACAACCCCTAGGAATTTTATTTCTGATGAAAGTTTTACATTTTTCTCATGAATTTTAATTTGTGGGGGGCCTCCTTATATTTAGGTTCTCTTTCAAAAGTATGGATTTAGTTTTTTCAGGTGATATCCTGATCATGTGTATTTGTGCCCACTCCTGCAGTTGTATGATCTTTGATCTACAACCACTCTTGAGTTTCCTACTACAAGGAAAATCAAGTCATCCGCAAAGGCCAGGCTGGGGATTCCATTGGGGCTGAGATTCAAGGATAGAAATTCATCTAACACAATTGTCCAGAAGAAGGGCCGAGGATTCGGTCCTGTGGGCAACCTTTATTCACAGGCCGTGTCAATTCCTGGAACATTATGCGTACCAAGACACTTCTATATTTTAGTTAGCTGTTGATCACCTAATAAAGGTTTTGTGGAACATTTGTCTGGCGGAGTTCCTGAGGACACTATGCCATCAGAGGGAAGCAAATGCCCCAGCAAAGTCTAATTGAAGCATGTATGTCTATCTGTGCCTTATGTTCATATGTCATATACGCCTATGAAGGAAAAGATGAAATAGTCACGATCAGGTGCAAGTGCAGAGGATGGAACCTAGGCGTACTTATGCTGAGATAGTGAGTGGTACTCGGCCTAGGGACGGAAAATCTTATAATCCTCCGAGCCTCAGACAGTAATGAGCTTAAATTGAGTTCTAATATGAAAACTGCTGTAGCAAATGCATTAAAAATTTAATTTAAGTCAGTGTGAAAGTCCGGGCGCTACGGATTCGGTGAATATTGCCGAGTCGGATTCTCTGTCGTCTGTTGGAATAACAAAAGGGAGTTCCCAGACAGGGTATCCCCTGTTGTTATTATGATAATATATGACATTCCTATGTAGTTAAGCTGGGAAGATATCACTGAAGAGTTGTATTGGAAGAGTACGGTATCTCATTAGTGGAAGTTAAGAAAGAAATAAGTTTTAGGTTTACGATCAAGTCTAGAAGTGCAGCTTTTGTAAATTGGATTGTTACTCTTCTCCAATGCTATAAAAACTTATATCCACATTGGATCGACTATATTTGGAGTAAGTTCTTATAGGCTTAGACCTTTTACCATTGATTGCAGATGTTTTCTGTGTCTTGGATACGGACATGTTACGAAGTATTGTCATAGCTCCCCTACTGGTGGACATTTTGCAGTGGGGGGGGGGGGAATGTATACACAGAATGTCCAAATAAAGACCAGGAGCCAAGCTGTGTTAACTGTCAACGCCGTAAGCGGGATTTTTGTTATTCAGTAAAGGGATATTAGATGCTCTGAATATCAAAGCGTACTGGAACTGGTAAGAACTCGGATAATTAATGAGTGGTTGTAACAGTCGAGATATAGGCAGAAGTAATGAACGAACAGCGAGGGGTTTGGATGAGAATCCTGGGTTAACCGAAGTATTTGATGCGGAGGGAATTAAAATAATGCATATCAATGGACGTTCGAGATTGGTAGCTGATGAGATTAGAAAGATTAGTGAGGATTTTCAAATTGATTTGTTAACAATACAAGAACCCTATTGGCAGGGACGTTCTTAGGGGATGCGAGGCCCGGGTGCCAATCGCAATTTGGCACCCTCCTCAAAAATATTTATATACTTTCAATAACAAAAGTAACACAATTATAATTATTGACAAAGAAACTTACATAATTACAACTAATAAAAAGTATAAATTAAAAATTAATTAGAAAAGAAACAATGAAGTATAGGTTATACATACAAAAGTATTATTTTTATACATATAAATCATATAAAGAATGATTTATACATATAAATAATGATATATCATATAATATCAAAGTATATAACTAAAACTAATCAAAGAAAAATCGTTAACAATTTCAGAAATATTGAAACTGTAATCAATCTTTTTCAATACTAATGAGACTCAAATTTGTTAACCTTTCTGGCATCATTGTGGAATTTCTTCGTAAGAAAGCTTTGAGTTTATGTATCACTGAACATGTTTAGTGATAATTTCAGTGTCCCCATATACGAAATTGTTTATTGGTGATGATTGTCACTTTGAGTTTTGAATTTTAGTCACCATATTAGCAATTACACGAGACGTTTATGTGAACATCTTTTATAGTCCGCTTTTAGTACTACTGCTGGAATGAGAATGCTGACTTGATTGGGATTTTTCTAGAGAGCATGAGTGTATTTACGCCATAGGCCTTGATTGGATGGGGCATCCACCATCACACTATATTTCACTGTAATAAAAGGTTAGGTCTTCCTTTCATCATCCCACAACTTTTTTTTTTTGTTTTGCCAGAGAAGTAATCTGAACTATGCCACAAAATTTAGCGTTTACAAAATCCTTAATTTTAGTACTATGCAGCTAAAGACCATTGGCAAATATATACTTTAGTGCTATATTTGCCAATAAGTCCTCGCTAGCTAAATACTTGGCAATTTCAATGTATTCCTGGATAACATTCCATTAAAGAGTAAATAAATATTTTCAGTTAGGTGTAATGCCCATATGCGACAGAAAAAAAAAAAAAGAGATAATAATGCCGGTTCGAATAAATTTATTAAGCACCAAGGAGGTTAATTAAGAAGCTGAATATGTATAAAATTAAAGAAAATAAATTCTACTATTACTGCAGGGAGGTGAAAACATCGCTAACATCATATACGTATTCGGATACATGATGTCAGCGATGTTTTCAACTCCCTGCAGTGACGGTAGAATTTAATGTAATTAATTAGATAAATCATTTGCATAGAGGTAGTGGGGGTGTTCGGGTCTGTATTAGTGTGTGTACATCGGCCGATTTTGGTTGGTGAGGGGGGAAAAAACCCCCCTCACAGGGCCCGGCCCAAGATCGACTAACTTGGTACTGAAAGAAAAAACCTCTGGAAACTCGTCCAGTGGGATTCGAACCCAGGTTGTTTTCAGTCAGCAAGCGCGCTGCCGCCGAAGGCACTACGCTACCGAGCCCCATGCGTACAGTCCGTAACTTCGCTTACTTGAACTCTTTACGTGCACGTACATTATACGTGATAATGGAGTTTGCGTAGTTCGGCTAGAAATGTAGTAGCAGCTCTGCGCAATTTACACAATCCATTAAAGGAAAAAATCAGACAGTTATTTATGATTGTTTTTCTTTCACCATTATTACTAAATAACGTAATAATCAAAGATAATTTTCTACGGAATTTGTATTTCTTTATGAAAGAAAGAAATTATTTTTACTACAAAAAGATTACGATTTATTAGTCATTCCTCGATGATACATTATCTACTTCTATACTCATTATTTAGGGAAATATCTGTATAGATATTTTAAAGAGCATCGCATATTTTATCAAGATTGAATTTAAGGACTTTTCTGGCATCAAATCTACATTCCCATTGCGTGTCACCGTTGGAACTGCCGGTTTTAAGCCACTCCAACGATATGTTGATGCTGGAAACGTATTCATGGATACTGCTAAAAAAATCCTGCACAATTTCCTAGAAAGGTACTGTGAACAGCGTTTATGGAAATTTTTTGACCAAGAAAGTATACCATGTAAAAAACAAAAAGCTGGAGTCCACCTGGACCTCGCGCGAGTATTGAAGAGTTAATATATACTGTATACAGTAAATTTTAGAGTAGACAAGCATTATGCACGCATCAACAAAAGTTCGATAACATGTTTTAATATTTTCTTCGTTGTGTATGTAAATTTAAGGTATCCCTTGAACGTTGACGTCCTCTTGACAGCCCGCCCGTGGTTATGATAGCCTCGATAGATGTTCAATTCTATCTTTTATCTCTTTATGGTGCTTCTTAAACTGCGTGGATGATATGCGTCGCTCATTTTAAGACCTAAGCAAGTGATTATTTCGACAGATGCTAATGCAAAGTCTCCATTATGTATAGTGACATCTGAATAAGTCAAATCAACTGTCTACATTCTGTGGGGGCAATGGGTGAATCCAATATTGATTTAACCATAACTTCCGGTATTAGACATCGTATTTGTAACTAGCAAGTAATACTTGATTGGACATCAATTGATCATCGAGCCATATTGCTTTATGTGAACCATGTGCCGGATTTAACTGGTACTTAGGATCGGTTACCATAAATTGTTCGGTTTTTAATGAAATCATTTGATGGGTCCATGTATGAAGCTTCAATTCTTCGGGATTTTCCCTTGAATAAACAACAACAGATATCTGCAGTATATTTAGTCAATAGTGTACAGGATTCACTGGTAAGTCAGGTAGGAAGAAGACTATTAAACTAAAATCCTGCCCATGGTGGGCAAACGAATGCATTATCCTACGACGGGCCGTATATCCGCTGACAATTATATACCTCTTAAAAATAATTACAGGAGTACCGTGGAGATCGTTTGTAAAAGAATCGGGGTGAAATGATCTCTGGGGTTTGTTATCAAGTGATAAACTGAGGAGTTTGGAGGTATTTAATACAATTCAAGCGGATTCTACTGAGACTATTGGCTGGGAGGATTCGGGATGCGCTATTGATCAGGCTGTTCCCGGGGTGCCAATCCCAACTGCAGATCAAAAATTAGTCATATGTAGTTAGAGACAATACCAGAGCGTTTACAATAGATGAAAGGGCAAGGGTGTTAAAGGACCTTAATTTTGCAAAATGTCCAGGAATAGATTTGACTGAGAATGCATTTACAGGGAGGTTTTTCAAGTTGGTGTGTGTGTGTTATGGGGGTTTAGGGGCGCATAAGCTGCCTGGGCTATTGTGCGCCGATTCACGGGAAAAAGCTAAAACCAAAGTTCAGATGTAACTGCTTAATTTTTATTACCAAGATCTTTTGTTACCTACCATGTTGCTTCTATTATATAACAAGTATTTAGAGGAAGGACTATTCCCATTGAAATGGAAACCTTTATTGGAACCTAAAACAGAGGTTGATGGCAATACAAGAATTGTTGCAAATTCAAACAAAAATTGTTTGAACAACACGATATGGTTCCACCTAATCAGCATAGTTTTACACCAGGAAAATCGTGCGAGGATGCTCTTGTGGATTTCCAAACATACATTTCAAACTGATTCAAAATATGAACTTACTATATACAGACTTTCACGGTGCTTTCGATTCTGTATGCTGAGAGGCACGAACACAGATCACCGGATGACATCACGACCGGACCTGAATGAGAAGAGCAAGAAGATTCTGCTAAATGGCGATCACGCTTGTGCTCTCTTGCACGGCAACTTTTGCCCCACTTCCATCCCTTACTTTCGCCTGATGGATGTATTCCATTGTACCTGGGGGATGCCTTCTTCTTCATCCCCCATATTTCTACCTTCCCCCCCCTTTTCTTGACTCTAAAAGCCCACCCGCTCTAACTCGCCTTTTTTTTTTTACATTGGTCTCTGTCAGGAAGCTTAGGCGACCCTGCAGAGACTAGCCAGAGAATAATGGGCAGCCTGGCTACCTCCTAGCGGTGTGTGCGGCGGGCAACGTGGGGGTTCTATCATGGGCCCTGTGGCCAAATGCCAGGACACCCAACAGAACCCAACACAAAACTACGTATTCAACACAGAACACTTTTCTGGCATTTACAGTAGTTCTGTATTTCGTCACAGTGTACATATGGCGCAGATGTAGGAAACCACAGGGGGCGCCTGACCCTAATACTATGCCATTAGTGAACACCAAAGACGACCGACTATAAAAACTGTTCTCACCCACTACCTGCAGAACGTGCAGTACTGCGTTCAGCAATGGCTCTAGGATCATTTCTTTCACAACGTCGTCGCTACTAGTGTATGCGGCGATCATTAGTCTCAAGCATAATCGGGATTCATCGCTGAAGGAAGACCACTGGACACCATCATGAATCTCATGTGGCCCGTGCGCAGCACCATTCCAAACGCTGTTGACGATGAACAGCGGTCAGAGGTAACTGACACAATGGATGGTATGTACAGCAGCCCCCTACTGTCAGTCGGCGCGCAATAGTATGATGAGTGATCGAGCAAGCTATCACAGCTTGTTCGATGGTAGCAGGAGTGGCTATAGTCGTGGTGTAAACTTGTAGACGGATAAGACGATCTTGTTCTGTACGCCTCCGTCGTGCTTCACTGCCCATTCGACGAGCAGTCGTACCTTCTACCACTTTTGCCATGTGTGCATTCTGGTATCGTCACGACCTACACATTTCGCTACACGACTATCTAGCCTGTCGAAAGCCCATAATCCACCCTCTGTCGAAATCACTGAGAGTCTGATAACGGTGTCTAACGTGACCTCTCGGCATTCTCTACAATCTCCTTGCACTCTGTAGTCGGTTCCTGGAAGCGTGTGACGCAGTTAGCAGAAACCTGTTAACTGCGTCACAAACGCATTAATTTGAACTGCACGATCTCTACTTTAGTTTTTATATCAGCCGCAGGTTCTGCCCAATTGGTCCCTTATTTTAATCGTTTGTATATGTTGGCGCAACTAATGTGCTTGCTGATTATTCCTTCTGGGTGCTATATCGGTATCACAGAATGCACCTTGATTCTAAATCAATTTTTGAAAAATTGATTTAGAATCATTGAACTGCTGCAATCCTGTTATCTAAATTTTACAAGCAAGCGCAAGCTAACTGTGGTGATGAATTTCTTTACTTTCGGCAGTTTCACACTGTTTTCTTGTATCAGAAAAAAAAAGAATATGAAAAACTTGGAACAATTTATATACAGGGTGATTCACTACCAGTGCAACAAACTTGCAGGAGGTGTAGGGGGCACAAACACGAATCGGAATCACATAGCATTGCAGGGTCCGAAATGCCTTCGTCATGCGGTAGAGGACGTTGAACGGGAGGTCGCGTGAACAGCGATCCCGCTGGAAGTCAGCATTTGCGAACCGGTTCCCGAGGCAGTAGGATGGACGAGTATTCAAACGTTGAACTGGCCGACATGCACCTGGCGTATGGAGCTGCGGACTGTAACGGGCGCCCCGCTCTGCGCTTGTACCAGGAACGTTTCCCGCACAGGCGTGCTCCTCATCATACGATTTTCGCACGTGTGCACAGAAGATTACGTGAGACTGGTTGTTTCACGAGAGGTACCATGAATCCAGAGCGAACGACGAGGACGCCAGACAATGAGGAGAATTTCCTACGTCTTGCAGAAGGCAATCCGAGTACGAGTACTCGAGCGATAGGCCAACGATTGGGTATTTCCCAATCCACTGTATGGAGGATACTGTCAACAAACCAAATGAGTTCATACCTCCTACAACGCGTCCAATTATTGGAACCTGCGGATTATCCACTGCGGAGGAGTTTTGCTACTTGGTTTCTTCAACAGAAACGGTTCGAAAATGCTGACTTTTCACGCGACCTCCGGTTCAACGTCCTCTACCGCATGACGAAGGCATTTCGGACCCTGCAATGCTATGTGATTCCGATTCGTCTTTGTGCCCCTACACCTCCTGCAAGTTTGTCGCACTGGTAGTGAATCACCTTGTATAATCATACATGACGTCACGCATGATAATAGTGTTTTCGAGTAACTTCTAATACAGAAACGGCTTTTAAGATCTTTCTTATACTAATGACAACGAACTGCTCTGTTGAACGTTTGAAAACGAAACTGATAAAAAAATCTCAAAGTACAAATATAATCCAAAGTTACAATGTAAATCGCTCTATAATGAATGCTGAAGCACGTCTTGACTCCGCGGACACTACTGAAATATTTGAGAGCTGAAAGGATCTGAAACTACTATTTTAAAATAAATATTGGAACGAAGAATTGAACTGATAATACAGTATATATATATTTTGTACTCTGGAACAATTTGTGTCCTAGCTTTATAAAGTAATAAGGTAAGACAGCTTTAAAATAAATTCAATAATATTATGAATTTTTTCTGTTACTAATATGAGGGAAACAAATCCATATGAAAAAATAAAAGGGGTCCCGTCCAGAAAAATCATGAACACACGCCGTAATGCACGTCAAAATTAATTTTTTTTTCAAAATTATTGGGTCTATGAATAAATTTATGCATAAAGTGTAGATACCCCATGCTTTAAATTGATACCAATGTCATTTCTTCAATATCTAACTGAATGCTGAGGCTTAACTGAATCCTGAAAGTTACTTATGAGTCTGTATACTTTACACCAGTCATTCTCAATTGACTGCTCAACTAAAGACTGGGGAGGGGAACTAACCCCGAATCATTTTCCAATGAGTGCCATGCCGGCACAGTGTCAACTTAGACAAAGTCAGTAAGGAAAACCGCACGTTTATTCTTCATAGACAATGAGTGGCACATACATGTATCTACATCTCAGCAGTTACCGGCATCGTTTACAATATCAACCTTCATTGAAAAGCTTTACTCCTCCAGCCTTTTGAAGCATAATTGGAGAAATGAAGACTGGAGAAGATTATATTGATCTCTTCTCTAATAATTACAGTGCCCAGCTCCTGGCACTGCTTTCTTTGATCTAAGGAACCTAAAAGTATATATATACTGTATTATCAGTTTAATACTGTATTTCTTTACATCAATGCTCCCAACAGGGCAAACAATACACATAGAGAACTCAACTATTATGAACCACTTACAGTAGCTTCAGCATCCATCTTTTCTTTTTCTACAACCAAGCTCTTCCTAACACCAAATGCGATGCTGCTCTCATAAATAGTCTGGTAAGCGTCCAGAGTCATGTGCAGCTCATCCCTTACTTGCATTAACAACAGCCCTCTCTCCGGACAGACGATTGTCTCTTGTCTAATGATTTCGTCTGAAAGAGAAAGTGAAAATTGTATATCTAAACCATAAATGGCTAATTTATCTGGTAGCAGTGAAAATACAGAACTAGATACCATCATAGCAGAAAAATTTTCCAAAGCTTGTACGAAAACTATAACAAGTGTATCGATCCCTTGTACATTATTTTGAAGGAGACTTTCGGCTTCTAAGACGCCGAAAGTTTTCTTCATTTTACCGAGTACAGTTTTCGGTAATTACCAGACTGTTGTTGGAGTATCAAGTGAATTCCAGTTATACAGTTTTAACTTGTGCTGATGGGACCAAACTTCCGCCAATGTTAATTTTTTAAAGAAAAAATTTAAAAGACAAGAATAAACGATAAACTGCCAAATGAAATTCACGTACTTGTACAACTGGAGGGATGGCTGGATGAAGAATGTATCAAGGATTGGCTTGTAAAGTTTTGGTCCAAGCGTTTGGAGCACATAGGACTGAAAACATCAAACGACTGGCAGAAATGATGAACACAGAATTGGCGGTAATTTCGGGTGACTTAACTTCCCAGTTACAGCCGTTAGATGACAGCATCAATAAGCCATTCAAGAATAATATGCAGGAGCAATGGACTAAATGGATGATAGAGGGGAACCATGATACGACGCCTACGCGAAGGCTGAAACTTGCATCAATAGCAAAAGTGTGTGAATGGTTGCTGAAGTCATGTCATGATGTTAAGACTGTCCTTTAAAAAGATGTGGTATAATGGATGGCACTGAAGTTCATTTATTGCATCAGAGTGACAGTGATACTAGTGAAGAGGATGATGTTGAGGATAAAGACAATCAAGTCAGTAATGAATCTAAAGTTGAATAATAATAAGAGTAATAATCCTATACCTTTCTTTATTGGCTTTTATTTTTATTGAATTTTAAATTTCCATTGTATTAATAATAATTTTTTTTCAAAAGTTTTTTTTTTTTACTTAAATATACCGTTCCAAAATTAGGGTGCGTCTTCCACGTCGCAGCGTCTTATAAGCCAACAAATACAGTAATATTTAAAGACATTATCATATAAGACTAAGTCATACCTCTGTCGTTGCGAAGTGAGCGAAGCAGTTAATATTATTACTATGTTTAATACCACTCTCGTGCCACGTGAACTTCATAATATAGTTTGTTGAGCGATTGCTTGGATCGCCGTGAATTGGGGGTATGATATTCCCTGCCAGAGACTTGGTAATTTGAAATCTCCTCTGGCTTAAAATCTCTCTTCCTCATTCTGTTAAATTCATCTGTTTTCTCTACCGTTCTCCCAACTCCACTAATCACTTGGAGCTCTTTGACTTCCTCTCTTTGTAACTTGGTTTTCTCCAGTCCAACTTTCCAGTGAGGTAATTTTCCTTGGTGATTTTAATGTTCACAACTCCAGCTGGCATCCGTTTTCTAGTCACACCGACCCAGCTGATCGAGATGCTGAGGCTTTTGCAATGACCTTGTACAGATTATTCATTTACCTACAAGAATACCAGACAATGCTAACATACAGCCAACACGCTTGATCTTTTTCTCACAAACAACCCTTCTAAGTACACGGTCGAAATGAGTGGTTCTTTAGCCACCTCAGATCACAACTTGGTGATTGTCTCTTCTCCAATGGAGCCTTCTCCAACCTGGTGTTGTTTGGCATTACAAGAATGCAAAATGGGATGACCTGCGAGATTTATTCTTTTCCTAGACGGATTAATCTTTTAAAATTATTCTTGTAGGAATGGAATCCTTTATCCCACACTCCACTTTAAAATCTTGTCCTTTATCTAAACCTGGGTTTTCCAATAAATGTGCTAAGGCTGTTCAAGAGAAGAACGTTGCATATCGTAATTGGCTTGGTTCCAATTCTTCAGTTTCATTTTCTGCTTACACCAAAGTTCGCAATAATTGTAAAGCAGTTATTAATCAGTCCAAACTAGATTTTGAACATACTAAGAGTAGAAAACTTGCTTCTTGCCCTAATGGTAGCCGAGCATTCTGATCTCTTTGCTAAAGCTACTGGCGGCAACGTTTGCTCATCTATTCCCACCTCTGTCCAAATCAGATGGTTCTATTGTCACTTCAGCCAAGGATAAAGCTGACTTGCTAGCATCCCATTTTTCTTCCAACTCATGTATTAATGATCTTGGTAAAACACCTCCCACCATTCCCAACACGCTCCATCCAATGCCTCCTGTGGTCTTCCATCAAAAGGATGTCAGAAGGATATTGAAGAATCTTGATGCTAAGAAAGCTCCAGCTCCTGGTGGTATTTCTCCACTTGTTCTCAAAACCTGTGCTCCTGTTCTTTGCCGCCTTTTTTCACATTCTTATTCCAAAGGTGTTTTTTCTTCTGCTTGGAAATTTGATCATATCTAGCCAGTTCCTAAAAAAAAGGGTGACAAATCCCTACCATCCAATTACTTCTACTCTTTCTAAAGAAATGGCGAAATTAATTAACCGCAACTCTTAAACTACCTAGAAACCTTCCGTCTGATAAACGATCGCCAATATGGATTCCGTCAGTGTCGATCCACTGGTGATATTCTGGCTTATGTTACCCATTTATGGACTAATTCAATGAAAAATTCGGTGAAACAAAAGCAGTTGCCCTTGACATCTCAAAGGCTTTCGATCGTGTTTGGCATAAAGGTCTTCTAAACAAGCTTCCATCTTATGGTTTTCCAACTGTTTTTTTGTAATTGATTCTACAGTTTTCCCTCTGATCGCTCATCGAGGATGATGGTAGATGGCTCTCTGCCTTCTAACTTCTCCACTGATGCCGGTGTCCCCCAAAGTTCAGTTCTTTCTCCCACTCTTTTTTGTATATTAATGACCTTCTTCCATTGACTGGAAATCCTATACATAGTTTTGCCGATGATAGCACATTGCATTCCACTCTCCATTTTAAAAACCTTTCCCTGCTCAATCAGCTTCAACTTCTCGAATATCCGCTACCAATTCCTTAAATGCTGATCTCCAGGTAATTTTCCAGTGGGGCAAAGACAACTTAGTTGATTTCAATCCTTCTAAAACTCAGTCTTGTCTTATATCTCGCAAAAAGGATTCTTCTGCTTCCATGCTTATCTTAGACGGCACTCTGTTTCCTATGCAAGATCATATGTCTCTATTGGGGATTATCCTGACTTCTAATCTCTCTTGACATAAGCACATTACAAATATTGCTTCCTCTGCATCTAAAAAACTTGGTTTTCTCTTTCGCTCTCAGCGTTACTTTTCTTCTGAAGAGCTGTTCACTCTATACAAATCGGAAATCCGCCCTACCATGGAATATTGTTCCCACATCAGGCCTGGTGCCCCCAAAACCTCTCTCAGGCTTCTAGATTCCATTCAGAAGAGGGCAGGTAGGTTAATTTAGGACTCCTCTCTAATAGAGTCTCTCCACTCGCTGTCTCACAGACGTACTGTTTCTGCTGCATGCCTTTTCTAGAGATACTTCCATGGGCACTGTTCTTCTGAATTGGCTTCTTTAATTCCCGCTCTCTCTTCCAAAACAGTCCGAACAAGTGCCGCCACTAGCCAACATCCATTTACTGTCCAACTTCAAACTCACAGATCCAACCTTTCTTATTCCTCATTTATTCGTTCTACTGCCGTTTTCTGGAACAACCTTCCTTCATACATATTTCCTGAAAATTAGTCTACAGAAGTTCAAGTTTAATGTCAACAAATATCTGCTCTCGTCTTCTCAACCTCCAACCCAAGCATAGGACTAAGTACATAGGTTATAATATCTCTCGTGTTTGGGGTTTTCATTAAAAAAAAAAAAAAAAACAGACGGGTATAATGTGCAGGAGCTTCGTCATGCAGAAAATACATACCAATCCTTGTAGCCAATGTAACATCCTCCAGTAGTAGTGGAAGTTCGTTTTGCAGAAATTCCAGGTAAATGGGGTCCTGTAAGACGATTTTGTAACACAACAGGTCCAATCAACTGATTATCGATGATACCGCACCACAGAGAAGCGATGTTGAAATTTTGTTTCTACAGTGGCATGTGGAAGTTGGTCTGACCACCTATGAGAGTTACGGGTTTAAGTAGCTTCATCGCAACAGTATTAATTTAATTAATGGATGATTAGCATTTATCCATCGACAAAATTCCAATCGCTGGGCGTCGTCTCCTGGTTGAAGGTGTGGCACCAGCTGTATGTGAAATGTATACGAGACGTAATGTTCGCCATACTCTTGTCTGTGGAACAGAGATACGCGTCGTAGAAATTCTTCGTGTGCTAATAGTAGGACTACATTCTACCGACTGAAAAATGTGTTCTTTTTCATCCACATTTTGTTCATTTGCACGGTCAGAAGAAATATAAGTGCTGGGAACTGTACCAGTCTCACGCAGTTTGGTGTAAACACTCTTGAATCTGGTACACTGCTTCCCTGTTAGACCGTGCCTTAATCCGGCACTGCTTCTTGGTCACACCTGATTCGGGGAGCTGTGCGCACCAGTTTCAAACAGCTGTATCTCCATATCCATTGAGAATTGGACACATATTTATATGAACCTTTTACTCAGAATAAACGATACTATAACCTCCCAAAATATTTACTGTTCCTCCTGAATCACCCTTTATAAATCATAACGAGAAAGAATACAGTCTCACAGACGTACATCATAGTAAATAACTAAATAATGTTTATTCTTCATGATTTTCTTATTGAAAAATCGTTGGCAATTTCAGAAATACTGAAACTCTAAACAATCTTTTTCAATTCTAATGAGACTCAAATTTGTTAACCTTTGTTTCTTTGTTGAATTTCTGCATCACTGAACATGTTTAGTGATAATTTCTGTGTTCCCATATACAAAACTGTTTCTTGGTGATTGTCACTTTGAGTTTTGAATTTTAGACGCCATATTAGCAATTACAGGAGACGCTTAGATAAAAATAATTTATACTACTGTGGAAATGAGAATACCAACTTGATTGGGATTTTTCTGGACAGAATCAGTGTATTTACGTCATGGGCCTGGACTAGGGAGAAGGCTCCTACCAGCACACTATATTTCACTGTAATAAAGGTAATGTCTGCGAAGTAACCTGAACTATGCCACAAGATTTAGCCTTTACAAAATCCTTAATTTTTGTAAGAAATGTCTAAAGTATACAAGGCAAATATAGACTTTAGTACTATATGGAGAATACTATTACTAATTCTCGATAGCTAATACGTGGCAATTTCAGTGAATTCCTAGACTTAATATCTGATAATGTTCCTTTAAAGAATAAATAAATATTTTCAGTTAGATGTTAATGCCCATATTGAAATTCAGCATGACTGCAGAAAAAAAAAAAAAAATAAATAAATAAAATAGCGGGTTGAATCAATTTATTAAGAGCCAAGGTTAATTAAGGTTAGTTAATTAAGAAGAATACGCTATATTATCACTAAAACCAATTAATTACCAATAATTAAATTTTACCATCACTGCAGGGAGGTGAAAACATCCCTAACATCAATTAGCTGAATATGTAAGTGATGCTAGCGGTGTTTCCACCTCCTCACAGTAATAGCCGAATTTAATCTAATTAATTAGATAAATCATTTGCATAGAGGTAGTGGGGAGGGGGTGTTTGGGTCTGTATTAGTGTGTGTACATCGGCCGATTTTGGTTGGTGAGGGGGGAAAAAAAACCCCTCACAGGGCCCGGCCCAAGATCGACTAACTTGGTACTGAAAGAAAAAACCTCTGGAAACTCGTCCAGCGGGATTCGAACCCAGGTTATTTTCAGCCAGCAAGCGCGCTGCCGCCGAAGGCACTACGCTACCGAGCCCCATGCGTACAGTCCGTAACTTCGCTTACTTGAACTCTCTGCGTGCACGTACATTACACATGACAACGGAGTTTGCGCTGTTCGGCTAGAAATGTAGTCAACAATTGTATGTGCAAGTTATTTATTAGACAATCCATATTTAAAGGAAAAATTCAAACATTTATTTATGATTGCTTTTATTACTAAATTACATAATAACCAAAGAAAATTTTCTACGAATTTCTATTTCTTTATTTAAAAATTTACTAGTTATTCCTCGATGATACTACTATTTATAATTGGAAATAAATGATAAAGATAGCAGCCCTTCACTGTGTTATAGCAGAAATGAACGAAAATATTTCGATGCATGCGTGTTGTAGACAGCAAATATCTTGATTAAATTTCAAGACAACGTTTTATGCTTAGTTACATATTGAATAACATTTGATACGGTTTGCGGAATATATTTCTATTAAAGTAGTCGTCAGTTGGGGTGGAGAAATTCCAAACCACGTCTGCGAATTAGAGGCGTAAAGTTGACTGATCGTTGTGTTTAGTATTATTAGTCATATAAAGCAAGGAAGCTACAGTTTTTGCTGCCTGGGACACAAAAATAAAAATTATGCAATTCCCTCCTCACTGTAGGTAACTATCCAGATGACCTTTTTTTGAACAAGAGGTATTAGAACCTATAGCACTTAGTACCGTGCCTGGGTTGGAGGTTGAGAAGGCGACAGAAGATATTTGTTGACATTAAACTTGAACTTCTGCAGACTGTAATTTTCAGGAAATATGTATGAAGGAAGGTTGTTCCAGAAAACGGCAGTAGAACGAATAAATGAGGAATAAGAAAGGTTGGTTCTGTGAGTTTGAAGTTGGACAGTAAATAGATGTTGGCTGGTGGCGGTACGTGTTCGGACTGTTTTGAAAGAGAGAGTGGGAATTATAGAAGCCAATTCAGAAGAACAGTGCCCATGGATCCGTAGAAGAGGCATGCAGCAGAAACAGTACGTCTATGAAACAGCGAGTGGAGAAACTCTGTTAGAGAGGAATCATTAATTAACCTAACTGCCCTCTTCTGAATGGAATCTAGAAGCCTGAGAGAGGTTTTCAGGGCACCACCCCAGGTATGGGAACAATATTCCATGGTAAGGCGGATTTCAGATTTGTACAGAGTGAACAGCTGTTTGGAAGAAAAGTAACGCCGAGACCGAAAGAGAAAACAAAGTTTTTTAGATGCAGAGGAAGCAATATTTGTAATGTGCTTATGCCAAAAAAGATTAGAAGTCAGGATAATCCCCAATAGAGACATATGATCTTGCATAGAAATCAGAGTGCCGTCGAAGATAACCATAGAAGCAGAAGAATCCTTTTTTGCGAGATATAAGATAGGACTGAAATCAACTAAATTATCTTTGCCCCACTGAAGAATTACCTGGAGATCATCATTTAAGGAATTGTTAGCGGATGTTCGAGAAATTGTAGCTCTTTGAGAAGTACAAGCTATCTCAAACTGGAAGGTGGAATGCAATGTACTATCATCAGCAAAACTACGGATAAGGCTTTCGGTCAATGGAAGAAGGTCATTAATATACAGCAGGAAAAGAGTGGGAGAAATAACTGAACCTTGGGGAACATCAGCATTGGTGGAGAAGTTAGAAGGCAGAGCCATCTACCATCACTTGCAGTGAGCGGAGAGAGAGAAAACTGGATGCCCAATTACAAAAAAAACAGTTGACCAACCATAAGATGGAAGCTGATTTAGAAGACCTTTATGCCAAACACGATCAAAAGCCTTTGAAAGGTCAAGAGCAACTGCTTGAGTTTCAAAACATTTTTCCATTGAATTTGTCCATATATGGGTAATATAAGCCAGAATCACCAGTGAATCGACACTGACGATCGTTGATCAGATGGAAAGTTTCTAGATAGTTTAACAGTTGGCCGTTAATTGATTTCTTCATTACCTTAGAAAGAGTAGAAGTAATTGAAAAGGGACGGGGGGATTTGTCAACCTTTTTAGGAACTGGCTAGATATGAGCAAATTTCCAAGCAGAAGGAAAAACACCTTTGGAATAAGAAAGTGAAAAAAGGCGACAAAAAACATGAGTAAAATTTGGAGCACTGGTTTTCATAACAAGTGGAGAAATACCATCAAGACCTGGAGCTTTCTTAGCATCAAGGTTGTTCAAAATCCTGCTCACATCCTTTTGAAGGAAGACACCGGAGGCATTGAATGGAGCGTACTGGGAATGGTGGGAGGTGATTTACCAATATCATTATCACACGAGTTGGAAGAAAAATAGGTTGCTAGCAGATCAGCTTTATCCTTGGCTGAAATGACAATAGAGCCATCTGGTTTGGACAGAGGTGGGAACAGATGAGCAAAGGTTGCCGCCAGTAGCTTTGGCAAAGAGACCAGAATGCTCGGCTACAATTAGGAAGAGAAGCAAGTTTTCTACTCATAGCCTGTTCGAAATCTAGTTTGGACTGATTAATAACTGCTTTAAAATAATTGCTAGCTTTGGTGTAGGCAGAAAATGAAACTGAAGATTGGGAACCAAGCCAGTTACAATATGCAACATTCTTCTCTTGAACAGCCTTAGTACATTGATTGGAAAACCAAGGTTTAGATAAGGTGGAGTGTGGGATAAAGGATTCCATCTCTACAAGAATAATTTCACTGACACGATCTGAGCAAACGTTGAAATCCGAAGTTTTGAAACAGTAATCCAACCAATGAAAAGAAAAGAAATCTCTATTCTCCCCATTTTGCATTCTTGTAATGATAAAAAACAAGAGGTTGGTAATGGCCGTGAGAGAAAGGCTCTATTGGAGAAGAGACAATCACCAAGTTGTGATCTGAGGTGCCTAGAGGACCACTCACCTCGACCGTGTATTTAGAAGGGTTGTTTGTGAGAAAAAGATCAAGGCTGTGTTAGGATTGTCTAGTATTCTGGTAGGTAAATGAACAATCTGTGCGAGGTTATTAGTAATTGCAAAAGTCACAGCATCTCGACTAGCTGGGTCAGTGTTACTAGAAAATAGAAGCTAGTTGAAGTTTTGGACGCTAAAATCACCAATGAAAATTACCTCACCGTTAGAAAAGTTGGATTGGAGAAAGTCAGAGTTCCAAGTCAAGTGATTAGTGGAGTTGGGAGAAGAATAGAGGCAACAGATGAATTTGGCAGAATGTGATAGAGAGATTTTAAGCCAGAGAAAATCGAAAAGAGGAAATTACAAAGTCTCTGATAAGGAATGTCAGAAAAAGTACATGCGGTTTGCCAGACTGTAAGTGGAAATGGGAATCAATGAGATTAGAACTGAGACCACGTATATTTCTGAAATGAATGAGGAAGTATTTGGGAGGGTTAGATCTTTCGCAGATGCGTTTTCTATTTGTTTGACAGTTCATGGTTTATTCAGTAATAAGATAAGGTGTGAAGGGAGGAACTATGATACTTGTGGAGGCACTGGTTCCATTAGTCAATTTGGCTAAAATAAAACTTCCAGAATGTAATCAAAACCTCTTCCCATGTAATTTGAATTTATTGACCATCGTTTTTGAATTTTTTTATAACAGTGAAAATTCTGCCTATATTCATTTTACTAACATCTCTCATAGCCTTATGAACCCCAATCAGGTCCCCTCTAAGTTGCTTAGTTGCCAAGCGGCGCCAGGTGCCAAGCGATTGTGATCGAGCGTTTTCTCTGTGCTTAAAGTGTGATTATCCAAAAGCGATTTAGAGTTCTTTTAAGTTCCTGCCCTTAAGAAATTTATTTATTTAATATCAGCTACTGTTACAAAAGTACTTGTACAGAGCAAGAAAGAAAAACTACCTTTCTTTATTTTTCATATTTCTTTTACTAACACTTATTACTTTATGCTTGGTCACGCCGGGCACTGGTGTGACCTCCCCGTGGCGGGGCCGGAAATCTTGGCAGAAAAGCTAATCTGCCAAGGGCCAAAAGTAGCAAATATGGATCAAAATACGTTTCTGCCTCTAGAGCCGACAAGCTCTCGGCCAGAGGTAGACAGTGACCATAACACGTCGCAACCCAAGAGGTTGAAAACCACTTCCTCAGCGACAAATTGTCTTGCATTTCTTATAATTCACTCGCTTGCAGATCAGCCTCTCCGTTCCTTATCCAGAAACACCTGGAAAGTCTGGCAGGATCTCCTAAGACAGTCAAGAGACTGCAATCAGGCGACCTTCTATTGGAAACAATGAACTGTAGACATTCAGAGAACTGCTAAAACTTACATGCTTTGCTGGAATTCCAGTAAAAGTTTCTGCCCATGCAACCCTAAATACATCTAAGGGTGTTATATCCAGCTGGGATCTATTGAATGTCACGGAGGAGGAGATAACACAAGAGCTTAAAGATCAAAATGTCATTGCTGTGAAAAGAGAAAATACACTCACACCTACAAGGAACATTATTCTAACCTTTAACACGCCAAATCTACCACCATCGATAAAAGCAAGCTACCTACTTTGCCGCATTAGCCCATACATTCCTAACCCATTGAGATGTTTTAAGTGCCAGAAGTATGGCCACTCTCAAACGGCGTGCAGAGGAAACCTAGGCGCCTCCGTAGCTAGGTGGGAAGGAGCAGCAGTGCGTAGCACACGCTTCTTGATTAGACCGGGGTTCGAGCCCGTCACCACCAAATACGGAGGATGCGGAAAGGTCAGGGAATGACCACCGCATATCCCGGAGCAATATGGCCTTAGTTGCTAATACTCCTAAAAACTAAATAACAAATAACTAACAAGCAGAGGAAACCAAGTTTGTCCTAATTGTGAGTCCTCTGACCACACCCAAAGTGACTGCTTGGCAAAAGAAATGACTTGCCCCAACTGTAAAGGAAACCATCCTGCCTGCTCAAGGACATGTGACAGACGAAAAACTGAAAAGCAAATTGTTAAATATAAGATCGAAAATAAAGTAAGCTTTCAAGAAGCACGGAAATTAATTGCTCCTAGTATGAATAAACGCACGTACGCCAATATTGCGCAAAAATATCAATCAGTGGCCACCCAAACTGATGTTACAGTCTCTTCAAACACCTCAATCTCTGACTGTTCTCTCTCAGCAACAGTTGAACCAGGCAAGTAATACTGCACTTACAGTACCAGCTACATCTTCTCCTCCTCCCCCAGTGATTGCTTCTATATCGAATAATCGAAGCTCAAATTTAAAAACCGATATCCAAGAAATGTCTATGGATACAATTGACTCATCCAGACAAGAAGAACCGATCTTAGAAATATAAGCGGAAGAAGAAATGGACACCGGTCGACCATTATTCTCAAAAAAAGACAAACCAAAGCCTGAACGTCACAAGACAGTCACATTAAAAAAAAGTCAGATACAGCTTCTTCTACTAAACACCAGTAATGCCTTACATTCTACAATTCTAGTGGATTTCGTAGCAACCTTAATGATATTCAAGTCTTAATTAACCGCTACTCTCCATTTGGTTTCTGTCTACAGGAAACCTATCTAACTCCTCAAATTTCCCCCCACATAAAGAACTATGCCATCTATCGACACGATCGTAATACTTCAAATGCTGCCAGTGGGGACGTGGCCATCTTGGTCAGCTCAAAGATTCCGACCAAGCAAATTGTTTTGCAAACTGAAATTGAAGTTGTCGCCGTGCGTTTGATAACCCAGATTGCTTTAACACTAGTATCTGTCTATCTCCCACCAAGTCATACCTTCTCTTACCAAGATCTTGAAAACCTGCTAATGCAATTTCCTTCCCCTGTCTGTCTCTTGGGTGATTTCAATGGCCACAACCCCTTATGGGGATCGACAAAATTAGATATACATGGCCGCTTAGTTGAAACCTTCCTGGATAAGCAAAACCTTACTGTTCATAATATTGGTGCACCCACTCACATACAACTACCAACTGGACAAACCTCTGCAATCGATCTATCAATATGCACCCCGATTCTATTTCCAATCATAGAATGGTCTGTTATGGACGATCCCAAGGGCAGTGACCATTTTCCGATTATTTGTGATTTTCTCACTGCACAACCACCATACCTCAGTCTTAAAACTATCTTCGTGTTGGCGATACATTGGCATATTTCGAATCCAGCAGAATCTCTCCCAAGTCTAATGATGCCCTCGTAATTAACCTCACTGGTTCAATACACTTTCTGATTGTCTCCCTCAAAGTTACTGGTTATACGCCATCAACTCCAGGAGCCTTACTTTCCTTTCTGATCGAAATTTTTTTTAATAAACAGTCATCAGTAATTTCTAAATCACTACTTTCTCATGGCTCAAAATTTACGCAGCCTCTCTTCAGCAAAGACCGATGAAGAGCCAAGCATCTATTCAGTTCATTAGCAACATCACCTGGGTTATCTAAGACTTTCCAATACTCAGTACACAACGGTTCTATCTGAACCGTGTTTTCTTCTTTATATTAGCATACAGCACGTGAAAAAGTCCTTATCTCCCCCTTTGCTCTCTTAGCCAGTGTTTTCTCATACTCACCCTCCCTAACCGTATTCATGGTTAGGGAGATCAACTTGTAGGCTTCAGCACTTTTCATCGGTCTATAACTTTCCCACGCTATCTTTTTCTGCTCTATTAGTCCGGCCAGCTCAGTATTCATGCATAACGGCATCCTCCTTGTGCGACATTTCCTTGATGGTATATATGCTTTCATGTTTTCTTGGGATTTTTGCTTTAAAGGTGTTCCAATATATTCGCCCCCCCCTGCAATCTTCCAAATTGATAGACGCCATATAGCACCTTAAACTGATGTAGTTCTCTCTTCCGAAATTATAGCTCGTGCCTTTACCTTTAACCACTGCAACATCTTTCAACTAACAATTGCGTGATCACTACCTGCCAAAGGTTCCTGTTGTTTAAGCCCTGAGATGTCAACTGATTCATGAGTAACGATGAGGTCAAGAATATTCTCGCTCCTATTATTTTCTCTAACATGCTACTACAACTCATAATCACGTAGTTCATTTAAATACTTTGTTCTTCTTGATGAGTCTCCCTCCCACTTATTCGAATGAAATGGGAGACAGATTACCACTAATATCGAGTTACCCATACAATCATGCTTGTTTGCCCGTTCCATCTGCATGTAGAAATTCTTGTCGTACTATTCAAAATCTTCTGGTCTATAAGATTACTTCCATTCTCAGGTTTTTCCCCCCACACTGGGTGGAAAAAACCTGAGTTCGAGTCCCTTCGATGATGGGAGGAATTTTTATGTGGCTGAGTTAGGCGAGGGAAGCATGGATTTTTCTCCCGGAAACTCGAGTTTTTCGTCTAAATATAAAAAATTGACCTCAGAACACACGCAATTTATACACGGAGCAATATGGCCTTAGTCGCTGATGCTCCTAAAAACCCTACAACAACGCGCTCAGCCTGCTTTTGATAAAAATTATGACCCCGTCACCCTCTCTATCTTCTCTAAGTACGTCATCTACAGTTTTTGAGTTGCAGCACGTTTCTCTTATCCCAGCATTAGTTGTCCTAACCAAGAGTTCGAATTCAGCCATTACCGTAGACACAGTGAAGACCAGGTATTTTCTTATATTTCTTATTCTTCCTGGCACATTTTGTCTATAATGAGGTTCACCGATTGAAGATGTAATCTTCCGAGAATTTTGAAATTGTGGTTACCCAATTGTGTGCACTTGCATTCTTTTATGTTGAGAAATTAGGAAAACTCTATTGAGTACAATTACTACGTATATTGCGAATATACAGCTTTTCAACTTCGCATGCAACAGTATTGCAAAAGTTTGGGAATCACTGGTTTAGAGTAGTGATCGCACACCAATATGCCTTGGCACATTGGTGTGCCGCGAGATTAGGAAAAATTCCATTGAGTTCGATGGCAATCACAATCCGGTGTGCCGTTAATATTCGGCTTTTAACTTAAAGTGTGCCTTGAGTGATGAAAGATTGGGAACCACTGGTTTAGAGAGTAGTGCACTGTTCTCCTACTTCATCAGCAGATGAAAAGATTGGAGGATTTGGTATTTTTGCTTCTTGTACAATTTCAATGAAAACCTAATTTGCATTATGGTCACCGAGGGACGGAAATTTTTTACATGTGACAGATTTATGCTTTGTAAGAAAGCTTGGGATTTATGCGTAACTGAACATGTTTATTGATAATTTCTGTTCCCTCATATACAAACTGTTTCCTGGTGATTGTCACTCTGATTTTTTAATTTCAGAAACCATATTAGCAATTACAGAAGACGTTTATGTGAAGATCTTTTACAGTCCGCTTTTAGTACTACGGTTGGAATGAGAATACAAATTTGTTGGAGCTTTTCTGAAGAGCATGAGAGCAAATGGTAAATATAGACTAGTACTAGTCTATATTTACCTATAGTCTATAATGTTCCATTCAAGAGTACATAAATATTTTCAGTTAGGTGTAATGCCCATATTGAAATGCGGAATGGCTGTAGTAAAAAAAAAAGTGGGGGTTGAATAAATTTATTAAGAATATGCTATATTATCACTAAGATCATGTAGCTGAATATGTACGTGATATCACCTCCCTGCAGTAATATTTAATTTTCTGAATTTAAACTAATTAATGAGATAAATCATTATTGAATAGAGTGTGAGTTGGGGTGTTCGGCTGTAATTAGTGTGTGTACATCGGTCGATTTTGGTTTGTGAGGGGGGAACCCCCCCTTACAGGACTCGGCCCAAGATCGACTAACTTGGTACTGAAAGCAGGCTACCTATAATTTATATAGTAAAATTTAGAGTAGACAAGTATTATGCCCATATCAACAAAAGTTCAGTAACACGGTTTAAATTTGTTTTTTCATTGTGTATGAAAATTTCAGGTTTTCAGACGCCCTGGTGCAGTGCACCTTATACCCTCAGGACGGCCCGCCCCTATATGATTGCTTGGAATTAGCGCTGAAGCAGCTAAGAACTCGAAACATCGTTATATTATCTGTAAGCTGCTGGCCGCCTGTGTTGCTGAGTGAAAAGCAACTTTTCAGAAAGAAAAAACATACAATCCTCGGCTGAGACTAACTCGGCCATGAAAAGAAAGCATAAAAAGTCCTTCCGTTTCTGCAGAATTTGGTCCCAGGCCGTTGCCATACAGTGTCGAAAGACAGCGTTCATAACCATTGTGGTAGATGTGAGCACCGGCTTCACCCTACATCCGACCACATGAGTTCAGTATATTTTCCGCCGAACTAATGGCAATTTAGGTTGCACTAAAGTATATTGAGTCCTCCAATATTGAAAACAGTATAATTTTCTCTGATTCTCTAAGTGCACTTCAAGCCCTGGAAAACACCATGAACATCACCCACCCAGTCGTAAAAGAAATAACACACTCTTATCTTACCTTATCTGAGCTTGGAAGAACCATACATTTCTGTGGGGCCCCAGAACATATGGCAATTCCAGGAAATGAATTAGCGGACATTTCCGCAAAAGCGACTGACTTACCACCCGATGACAAGTGGAAAGTTCCACATCAAGACTATAGACGAATAATCCAGGGAAAATGCATGTACAAGTGGCAGTTAACATGGCAAATAAGCTTCGAAGTATCAAGCCAAATCTTGAGCAATGGCCTTCACGCTTTAGTCCAATTCGACAATAGGAGGTAATACTAGCTCGTCTGGGAATAGGTCACACTAATAAGGTTATATTTTATGAGGGAAGATTCACCCTCAGTGTCATCACTGTAACACAGTGCTTTCAGTGAAGCATATCCTTGTGGAATGCACAAAATTTGCAACAGAACGCCATAATCTCCTCACTCCAGTTACAACAAAAGACCCTCTAACACTTCACTTTTGGGCAAGCATTTTTACCTTTCTCAAAGCGATCAATGTATACCACCTTCTTTCAAAAGTCAAAAACCAGTTTTATGACTCGCGATTTTTGTAAACTATTTCTTTACAAACCATAGTGCGCCATATGTATGCCTATAGAAGGAATACCCTAACCCTATTCATCTTTAATTCCCTATCCCCCCGGCAGGAGGGGGAGGAGACGGATGCTCTGTTTCCTCCCTTCCCTGTCGACCCATCTCTTCGCCTGGTGAGGCGTGGGCCTGCTTCATAGTGGCATAGTGTTTTGTGAAAGGCGCCACCTGTGGTTTCCCACATCTGCACCATGGTACTTTGTGAAGAAATACAGAATCTCTGTAAAAGCCAGAAAAAGTGTAATGTCTGGTTTCTGTCAGAGTAGTGTTATGTTTTGTTGTTGTGTCTCTGGCTGCTTGGCCGCAGAGCCCCTAGTGGGACCCCACGTTGCCCGCCACCACCACTGGGAGGTGAGCCAGGCTGCCCATTATACTCTGGCTGGCCTTTGCCAGGGTTGCCTAAGCTTCCTGACAAAGGTCAAGTGAAAAAAAAAAAAATAATAAAAAAAAATAAAATAAAATAAAATAAAAATAATAATAATAAAATAAAATAAAAAAAATAAAAAATAAATAAATAATAAAATAATAAATAAATAAATAAAAAATAAAAATAAAAAATAATAAATAAATAAAAATAATAATAAAAAATTAAAAAAATAAATAAATAAAAAAAATAATAATAAAAAATAAAAAAGTGGGGGGGGAGGAAAACAGAGCAGGAGTACGAGTTAGAAGGAACAGAAAGAGGGAAAGGAGGACGGACTGAAGTTAAGGAGCAGTCCGCTCTTTGTGAGGTGAAAATAGGGATCTGGGGTGGGAGTTAAAGTAGCAGGGGACAGGTGCCCCCTGCATGATCACCAGAGGCCAATGGACTCTGTATCCCGTACTCAGGAGTTCTCCAGAGTGCCACCAATCCCGCACCAGAACGGTGCCGGCTGATCCTACCCTATAAGGGGTTTGCAGCAGTATCCCGCACTCGATGAGTGCCAGCAGTCCCGCACCAGAATGGTACCAGCAGTGTTCCTACCCTTAAAGGATTTGCAAGTTGTCAAGGCAGTGTCCTCTAGCGGAGGAGGAGCTAACCCACGCCAGTCTGATTCAGGCCTTGGGCAGCATGATCCAATGTTGTTCTCATTTCAGCAATCTTGGCTAGCCTCAGTGCGAAGATTTCCTGCGCATACACAGTTAGTGCCCTGTATGTGTTTTCATCGAGCAGCAGCGAGGACTCTTGGTTTCGTGGATTCCTTTGAATTGCGGTAGCAAACTTGATTCTACTGTTGTCATAGGCAGGGCACTCATACATGAGATGCCCCCAGGACTCTTCTTCTCCACAATGGCACCGCGGGTCTCTTTCAATCCCCATAGCTGTGAGTTTCTGACGGAAGGGGCCGTGTCCAGTGATGATAAACGTCATGTGCAGACCAGGTGAGAACCATGGAGGGGGCTCTGGGTGAGTATGGTTTATAGTTGGGAGGAATCGCCTCGTGATGTCTCCTTTCTGTGTGGTTTCCCAGCTCTGTTGCCATATCGCTTGTAGGTGTTGGGTGATTCTCCTCTTCTCTATCTTGGGGTCATTTGCAAGATCCAGCTGGAGATTTACTATTTCAGCTGGTGTTCCTTTCCTAAGGTGGTAATATAGGCCTCGCCTGACTACTTCTAGGTAGAGTGGCTGACAACCTGTTAGAACTTGCAAGGCAGGGGTGCTAACAGTGCGGCACGCCCTACTAATTGATAGCAGCATGAACCTTTGAATTGTATCCAGCTTCTGTTTGTTTTTTGATAGTGTAGCTTGTCTATACCAGGTGGAGGCACCATAGCAGACAATCGGGACATATACTGCTTTGTATATGAGGGTCAGAGCTTTGCTTCAGGCCCCAGTCGGCTCTGCTCACCCTCCTGATCATGGCGGCATACTTCCGGATTTTGGTGGCTAGATATTTCAGGTGGTTATGGAAATTAAGACCTGAGTCAATGTAAATACCTAAGTATTTAACCTCTGTGTACAGTCGGATGGGGGTGAAGTTTAATTTCATCGTAGGTGGTCTTCTAATTTGTAGTCTGCCCTTTAGGAGAATGGATTTTGTTTTTTCTGCCGAGATGGTAAGGTTGTGCAAGGCTGCCCAGTTCTGGAGCTTCACAAGCGCCGCATTTGCAATAATTTCCAAGGACGACCTAGTGTCCGCACGCACCAACAGGACAAGGTCGTCCGCAAAGGCCAAGGGCTCAGCCCCCCCAAGGTCCAAGCCCAGGAACTCGTCCAAGACAATAGACCAGAGGAACGGGCCAAGCACAGAGCCCTGCGGACATCCCCGGTGGATGAATCTGGTAACTGTCTGATATTTGTTAGTAACTCGTACTTTTCTGTTGGTTAGATAAGACTTCAAACTGTTATATAGATTTTTAGAAACATTTGAGTGCCGAAGTCTCCGAAGAACGCTGGGCCACCACAGGCGGTCGAAAGCTCCAGCAAAGTCCACCAATATAGCAAGAGAGTACTTGAAAGCTGAGTGCGTTGCTTGGGTGATTAGATTGTTGACAGCGTCTTCAGTGCTGCAGCCTTTTTTAAAGCCATATTGTTTTTCTGAGGAGAGTTGGTGTTCCTCATAGCAGGCAGAAAGTCTAAACAAGAGTAGACGCTCCAGTAGTTTGGCCATCACGGAGAGTAAGGCAATCGGGCGATATGAGGCTGGGTTCTGTGGTGACTTGTCCGAGTTTTTCAGAATTAGTTTTAAGGTTGCAGTCTTCCATGAAGCTGGGAAGGTGCCCTCTGCCAGGCACTTATTCTGTAGGCTTAGAAGTATAGCTGGGCAGGCCTCAGCGAATTTTTTGAGAACTTCTACTTCCAGCAGGTCTGCACCTGGTGTTTTTCCATCTTTCATCTTGTTAATTGCCACGTCCATCTCAAAGCTGGTGAACGGGGGCTCCACCGTTGCTGTGTGGTATTCTAAATTCTGGTTGATAATTTCTTGTTGCTGTTGCGTCAAAGGTGCCTCTTCAACAGGGTAAATGGTATCAAGAATGTTATTTATAGTATCCTCCCAGGTATAGGTGGAAGTACCGTCTATTTTCAGTGTTGTATCAAGCACCTCACCACGTGGTAATTTATTAGTTACAATTTTGAAAACGATGCCCCATGGGTTCTCATTTCCGGAGATAGACACCAGAGTTTGCCACGATTGCTTTTTGTTTTTGCGAATTTCTTTAGTATATTCATTTCTGACTGTGCGGTAAGCTTCCCTGGCTGCCGTAATCTCTTGGGAGGACATCGTCGCCCTTGCCCGCTGGAACATTTTCCTAGCATGGTGGACCCTTCTTCTTAGATCGTGTAGCTGGTGGTTCCACCAAGGGACAGCATATCTGTAGGGCCTTCTGCGTGGGATGGAAAGGTCGCAGACGCTTCTGATAGTAGCGGTAATGCTTTTTACACAGTCATCCGGAGTTAGCGTGTCAAAGAGTGGAATATCTTCAGGGAGTCTCGTTGACAGTTCTGTTCGAAAGCGCTCCCAGTCAGCCTTCTTGACGTTATAACGTATCACATCTCTGGGGACTGGAGGGGTACGTTCCAGAGAGTGAACCAGGGAGAATGAAATTGCTCTGTGGTCCGACGTAGTCCACGATTCTTGAACAGTCCATCTGGCGAGCTTGACAGCAATATCTGGAGTCGCCGCTGTAACGTCAATGTTGCTTTCCCAGAGGGGGCCGCTGTAGGTGTGGAGATGACCAGGGCGGTTTATAACTTGAAGTCCTGTTGTGAGGAAGAAATCTTCAAGTTGTGCACCATTCCTATAACGTATCACATCTCTGGGGACTGGAGGGGTACGTTCCAGAGAGTGAACCAGGGAGAATGAAATTGCTCTGTGGTTCGACGTAGTCCAGGATTCTTGAACAGTCCATCTGGCGAGCTTGACAGCAATATCTGGAGTCGCCGCTGTAACGTCAATGTTGCTTTCCCAGAGGGGGCCGCTGTAGGTGTGGAGATGACCAGGGCGGTTTATAACTTGAAGTCCTGTTGTGAGGAAGAAATCTTCAAGTTGTGCACCATTCCTATGAGCAGACCTGTCAGGTGTGTGACTGTGCCAAAGCACAGATCGGCAGTTTGCGTCCATGGCTATTAGCAACCGCCCCCCTGAAAGAAGTTGGAGAGCTGTCTGGATAGTTGAGATTGCTGGGGCAATATCTTCTCCAGGATGGGTATATAAGGACAACAAGAAGAGCGGGCCCAGCGGAGTTATAATTTGTGCGCAAGCACTGTTTGCAGTACAGAGTGGCGTTATCTTGGTGGTAGTGATATCTGGATTTCTGACTATTATTGCAGCCCAAGGGTTCTCTGTTGTGCAATAAACTGTTTTGTATGTTGCAGGATACCCAGTAACCACTCCCGACCGGACATAGGGTTCTTGAAGTAAGACCACATCTATTTGATTTTCCTCTATTTTTACTTTTAGCTGGTCGGCTACTCCCCTAGCTCTCTGTGCATTTTGTTGGACAATTCTTATTTCTTTGTAGTTATTGGTTAAAGGGGCTCTATCCATAGTTGATTCTCATTTGGTACAGACTTTTAGCTTTTAGGTATACTGGACAGTTTCCATCCCTGATTGAGTGCTGATGGGGCGCCTTGGCCACCTTACAGTTGGCACAGGTTGGTGGTTGATCTTTTGCTGGGCAGTCCCTGTATCCATGCCCTTTTTGGGCACAGTGGCCACACGTCGACTCTCGCTGGTTGCATGTGTGCGAAGTGTGGCCAAAGCGAAGACATTTATAGCATTTGGGGACAGGAATATGTTCTTTAAATCTGTGGCTTCCCCAGCCAATGAAAATACGGCTCTGCGTTCCTAGGATATGCCACGCTCTAGTAGAGAGATGGATTACCCAGTTTACGTTAGAATGAGTTTTTGATTTAGTCTTGTATTTTGGAGAGACGTCATCTTCTGCGTTTTCATGTAAGTGCAGGCTGAGGTTTTTACCGTAAATATCTTCTGCAAGTTCTTCAGGAGTGACGTCCTGATCTACGTCAAACACTACGATTGAAGGCCCTTTTTTCTTGGGAACTTCTGCCTTTAGTCCAAACTTGGTCATATTGGCATTGTTAAGGATAGTTTGTGCCTCCTCCTTGGTGTCTGTTTCTATCACCACACCTGGGTGCCTGGTCTTCCGGATACTCCTAATCTTGACAGTCTTCATTTGCTCCTTTAGATTAGCTGTCAGCGTCTCTTTGACGGATTCACTAGTGTCAAGCTGCGCATCCTCTACCGGTTTAATCAAAACGATGTGCGATTCTGGCTTTCGTTTTGTCCTCTTGGTCTGGGAAATGTCAGGTTTGTTAGGCGCAACAGGCGCGCCATTTCTCAAAGATTCTGCAAAGGTTGGGGGGCGTTTTTGCATTTTATTTCCCCTTTCCTGCGAAAGAACTTCCAGTTTGGATTGTAGTCGTTCATGTTCAATATGGAGATTTAGGATTACCGTCTCCATTTTGCTGAAGATGGTGAGAATGTCAGTGCGGATAGCAGCAGTGACTCTGTTGGATTTCTTGCCCAAATATTCATCAAGTGTCCCTCTAATAGCAATGACTTGGTCCACAGGGGTTCCTGATAGTGGGGGACTCTGAGTAAGGGGAAAGGCTCGGGTATTATTATCCTCGTGGTCGGAATCACTTATCGATTCGTTTTCTCCGTCGTCTGGATTTTCCTTTGCTGGTTGCGAGTCTGTCGCAGATTTTATTCTACACCTCTTCTTTAGTTTTAATTTTGAAGATTTGGTTGTCTCTTCATTTGTAACCGGCGCTTCACTTCTTGAGCGGATAGGATAGTCAGACCGCTGCCGGTCAATAACCTCGATATCTGCGTCACTCATAGTGAAGTGTGGGAATTTTTGGGGTGGGGCAGTCAGTTGACAATTCTGCAGTCTAAGTACAAGTTGGTAGAGTTTGAGGGAGAACAATAGCGTTTAAGTCGGACAAGCGCGCTGCAATGAAATGGGATAAAAACAGGTGGTCGCGGGTGGGAAACTATTTCCGAAGGCAGTATAGTGCGACGAAGGCTTAGGCCGCAAGCAGTAAAAGCAGCATGACCTTGGCAATTAGCTTTATATATGTTAACCAGTCGTTTCCCAGCAGTGACCTTCAGCCGGTCAGATAATGGCAGCAGTTCGCTTCGGCTTTAGCAAGATCGTTCATATACAAATTAAAATTTAAAGTTACTTATCTGCTATAAGTCCGGTACCTCCATAACCCGTATGGTTGAAAAGCTTTTGGCGTCCACTACACGATGATATCCATCAGATAAAGAAACAAACTAGATTTAATCACTAAATTTAAATCACTTTAGGGAGCACAATTTACTATCAACTCGTACTACCGGCCACCTAGCGGCGATCGTGGGCCTGCTTCACTGACCACCTGGGGTCGCATTCTCTATTGTCCCCATACTTCTCCCTTTCACCCCCTGTCTTCAGCCTCCCCCATTCTACCTGTACGCCAACGCACACTGCAAAATCTAACTACATCCAAATTAAATCGCGTTCTCAAAAAAAAAAATTTTTTTTTTTAATTCTAGCGTTTACCCCATGATTTATTTTTATTTTTATTTTTTAGTCCTTAGCCACTGAAATCTCAGGAAACTAGGTGGCAGGACCTGCCAAAGTAAAATATAGAGCTACTGTGTGCCTGGTCTGCCTCCACGGGGTTTAGTGTGAGCAACTGTGGGTCCCAACGGCTAAATGGCCAGATGAACAACGATACACAAACACTACACTTCCCAAAGCCCACATACTTAAATAAATCATGTATACACTTTGATGTACATAATCTTGAGACTGTATATTGTGTGTAATTAATAAATGAATGAAAAATGAAATGCTAATATTGGCGACACCGATATTTATAAACCAGAAGATAAAGTCTTAAGACTTTATCTTCTGGTTTATATTTAATAGCCTTAAGTAAAGAAGATATCTAACTTATTTTAGATAGACCCTAGGCCTCAATTTTTTTTCTATTATCATATAAGTATATAGTGTGCATTTGACAGAACCTTGCAGAAAACTGCACAGTTCTTTCATTAGGTTGGTTTGTTTTTCCATGGAAGCAACTAGGACGTTAATGTGTTGCGTCTGCCCTACATTGCGTGTATTCCGTTGTTGGTTTATCTGCTTTGCTAGAGCCGAGGTGGGGAGAGAACACAAACTGCAGTCCTCACCCGAGACGGACTGCAAAAACCCACAAAAATTCCCCCCTCTCATTTCGGGATTATTCGAGTGTTTTGTACAGGGTGTAGGAAAGGCCTCGATTGGAATCTTATCTTTATGAAAGAAACCTTTTTCGGCTTTCTATCACAACGTAGGCCGAGTTAGTCAGCTCAAGCGGGGGAGGGGAGTGCAAGGTGTTATCTACCAGCAATTCTGATTTTTCGTCCATCATGATGTGTTAAGTTCCTGTTAAGTTCTTAAGATCATTAATGAATAGCATTCTCTGCGTTACAGCGAAGAGTTAAGTAAGATAACAAAATAGGAATTACTTACTGAAACATTGATCATATAGATCCCGGCGAATTGGACAAAGACCTAGTTCCCTTGCTTCTCGTTGTTTCAAGCGAATATCTAACTGTTCTTGCAAATTATTGATATCATTAACTGTTCCTGGACTCCGAGCAACATATTGTATCCACAGTTTGCCTCCTTCTTCATATCGTCTACCACAAAAAAAAAAACAACTTTTAAAATAATACAGAATGTATAGTTTTCCTCCTGTTAATATCCAATGGGTGTTAAAAACTAAAATGAGGGTACTATAAATGGAAATATTCCCAAACTGGGTTCGTTTGTTTCCCAATTCGTGTAGGTATTATTTTATAAAAATTTCCTATGGAGAATTAAATACGTCTTCTCTGTCCAGTAACAAATGAATATATTTCTCATAAAACACCACAAGCTCCCATATGTTTTCATAACCTCGGGAAATTCTAGGAACAGGTTTGCGCGAACCGGCTGAATCCCACCACTGCTTATAACCAATTCAGTATCAATTCCCTCAGATCGGTGGCTGACGTAAAACGTCTTCCTGAAGGTTGCAGCAATATATGTTGTTGATTGCTCGACCACCCTTACCAAAATCTGAACCAACGTAAGCAGGGGTCGAGGTATGGAGCCCACACCACATGGAGGAATGCCGCCCCTCTATGTTACCAGGCACTACTAGGTGGTCATCAACCGGTGCAATACCACCACTTTGCTTATTGGAGGCTTGAAGTGGTGGAACCCATGTTTAGTCTCCAGACCTAAGTTCCGGTCAATCCTTCCCCATCTCTTCCATCATGCAGTATGATTGATGACTTTTGAGGTTATGATGAACATCGTGGCGAGATCCAATATTCCTTACATTTCGAGGGTACAGCTCTAAAACGGCCGCTAGTTAGTACATCGGACCGAACCTATTGATAACCCTTTACGAGGCTTCCGGATCAGCTAGTGTATAATCTTGCTACCTCTACTCTGCCAGATAGTGACTGGAGGGAGTCCGAGTAGTGTGTGTGCGGGGGGCATTGTCGAGGCCACGTTATGTCAAGGATCTGGATATATTCTTACCATGTATACACCATATCCAAAAATTTCATTAATTCATACAGCATGTCTCCCCCAACTTTTCTTACTATTGAATACACCGTGAATTGTCAAACTAATAGAGTAAGCTTATCTGCGAAAAGATCTAAATCTCCCAAACACTTCCCAGTTCATTTCTAAGTAAAAGTCTATGCGTTATGGTTTCTCTCACCTTGGAGGAAGAATTATATCTAAAACATCCTCGTATTGCTCTTTTTTACTTGGTTCCGGTTTCTTCTGTTTAGGCAGTTCGCCAGATACAGACACGCCTGAACCTCCTTCTGGCTTTGAAGGCTGGAAAATAAAATAAAAAATAAGTATAAACACTGAACAGCTACTTTACATATATGTGTAATATTTAAATTAATTTCCATGTTTTTAAATTTGGAAATTAACACATATACACGCAGTAATCACTGAATTATGACCACACCATCTGTAACTATGCAGTGTAAAAAAGCCCAACAGCTTCCTACGCTAGGGTAGTGGTAATTTGCATCTGATCGAGCAAGTGAAAGGGATAAATAACAATTATAGGAGGTAGTAAAGATATCACGTAGTTTCAAAACGGCATGATTGTGGGAGCTCGTGCGTCGGATGCTTCCATATTGAAAACGGCATGTCTTGTCGGTTTGCCACGGCCACTGTGGTTAAGAATGGTATGGAATGGGTCAAACCACCTCCAACAGACAGAACAATAAAGAATTACGCAATGAGGACGTTTGTGATAAGCGAAGCGTGCAACAGTTTACATAGAAATACAATATTCCAAATGACGATGCGTTGCACACTCAGATGTATGGAGTTCTACAGCAGACGACACAAGGGAGACTCTCTCCTCACCGCTGTTCATCGTAGACGGCGAATGCTCTGGTGTCAACAGCATGCTAGTTGTTGACACCAGAGTTCAGAACTAGTGTTCATTATCCAGGCAGGTGACGATGGTTTCTTAAAATGGGACATCTTTTGCTGACAAGACTAGGACCAACGTTTCACTGGTGAGGTCTTAGGAGACCAAGTGCACCCTGTCATATTGCATTTTCCTGGACAGAAACGGTAACGCACCTGCACTGTACACAAGTAGTTCGCAGAACAGTGAAAATATCACCCATCTTGATTGGCCTCCAAATTAATCTCACCTCAATCCAATTAAATAAATGTGGAACGTTTTGGAACAGGTGTTTAATTGATGGCAGTTCATCAATTAAACATTAAGTATGGACACGCAACTGTCATTTATTTCGATACTGTGGAAAGATTTTCAGGCAGCATGGCTCCAAATCTCTACGGACGCCTTCAGACATCTTAGTGGAGCCAAAGCCTTGGAGAACAGTGGCTGTTATCTGTGCGAACGATTGCCCAACACTGTATCAGGTAAGTGGTCATAATTCAGTGTATATTCCGTGTAAAGAGAGATACAGTTATCTGAAATATATCGTAGAAGGTAAAGTGAGAATATTTTTATTTTAAAGATAGGGACTACAAGAATATTTCATATGTTATGGTATCACGTGTATATATAACTCTGCATGTTAGCAATGACCTCGAATACTCGCCCTTAATCTTAATCTTTACTGTACGTAAAGATACCATGATACCCATCACGGCATGCTTCCAGGGGTCTCACATGGATATAAATATGCAAAATAGTGATATTGAGTAATACAGTATATAATGCTAATAACAAAATAGCAATAATAAATCAATAAAATAAAAATCCATGATCAGATACCATGTCAGCCAGTTCTCCACACGTCTAGATAAGACGATACGTGGTTCACAGGTAAGTGGCACCGACAGAATTATCCACTGTACCCCCTCGACATGGGCACATGTACGTGGTGAGAAGACCTGCCAGTGATGCTGCTAGCCTTCCAGATTAGTATTACTAGGATCCAACGCCCACAGCTTAGGTTCCGGACTAACATCAATGGAATTCGGCGTGTTTGCCGTGCGCTGCGACCCGTGGAAAACTCGAAGAGGGGAGCCCAGCTTCAACAGCCAATTTTGGCCCCTGCTTTCATTCAACCTCTGAAAGACCCATTAGAAAGATGTCGCCCTTCTTTATTCAGAAGGGACGGCAGGTTTGCCGAAATCAGTCAAACGGTTACGCTCTGGCGATATCTTAATATAAACAAAAAACGAAAAGCACTCAGAACAGCTTCTTCGAGCCACCTCTATCAAGGGAATTCCGATTATAGTTACCCCTTATAAGACATTAAATTCCTCTCGTGGCGTAATCTCCGAGTGGGATCTTATGGAAGTGTCAGAGGAAGAAATCTGTTCTGAACTTAAGCCACAAGGAATGACAGCTGCCAGGAGAATGTTCGTACGTAGGTATGGGAATCGACTACCTACTAGAAACGTGATCCTTACCTTTAATATGCCAATATCTCCTAATGAGATTAAAGCTGGGTACCTGAACTGTACAGTAAGGCCATACGTACCAAACCCCTTAAGATGCTTCAAGTGTCAAAAATACGGAAACTCGCAAATGGCTTGTCGTGGTTCCCTTGCATGCGCTCGATGTGGTGTAAAGGACCACGAAATAACGGGGTGTTCAGCTACGAAAGCTACATGTATTAACTGCAATAGAGAACAAAAGGAAATACAACGACAAAAGGCAGTTAAACCAGTAAGCAGCGGTAAAGCAACATACGCTGAATAGGTATCCAAAGAATGCTCGATTGGGACTCAAAATAGATATGACTGTACCACCGAAAGAGTCATTCACGCCCATCGCCCGCTATTTACTAAGTTCAAAAATGTGGGGTAGTGCTAATATCAATGGAAGGGGGAGAGTCATAGAGCATATGCTCACTGACAATGACCTCTCCCTCCTAAATGTGGGAACAAACATCTTCTTCCACATGCCTACCCGTACGTTCTCTGCCATTGATCTTGCTATCTGCTTCCCTCTCTCCTTCCTTCACTTACTTGGGAGGTGGAGGAAAACCCATACGGAAGCGATCACTTCCCCGTGATAACCACCCTAACTAGTTGCAGACCGTGTCAGCCATTTAGTTTACGGCAGTGGAAGATTGATCAGGCTGACTGGAACGCCTTGACATCGCTACAGTCAGTTAGGAGCCCATCAATGATGCAGTCGCGTACATCACAAAAAATATTGTCCATGCAGCTGCAATTTCAATCCCAAAAACATCCAGCCGGTTTCCGCTATTTCCTAACCCTTGGTGGAATTCGGAATGCACAACAGCAAAAAGGGCACAAAACAAAGCCTCGGGGATATTCCGCCGATGTCCCATGACCGATAATTTAATATCATTTAAACGTGCACGTGCAAAAGCACGTTATGTACGACGTCAGAGCCAAAGGAAATCTTGGATCCGTTTTACATCGTCCATAACCCAGACTGCTGGCTCAGTTGTATAATGTATGTACAGAATCATCAATGTGTAAATACTGTATATATTAAACATAAAATGTGTATATAATATTTCGGGACGAGACTACGTGTTCAGTATATGTAACCCACTGCACGTAGTATCTCGCACCCTGATATGTACTTAGCACCCTCCTGGCACTTTGCCGTCCCGGGGTGGTTTCCTTATGGAAATAAACGGATAATAATAATAATAATAATAATAAAAAAAGTAGTCTGGGATAAGATCCCGAAAATGAAGGGGAAATATCCACCATGTCCTTCGGTGATCCTCGAGCACAATGGATATCCATTTGCAGACCGAACTGCAGTTGCAAATACTCTAGGGGAAACATTTGTAAAAAATCTCTGCAATAACATCATTTCATCATTTCCCCCCCCCCAGAGTTTTTGGCCCTGAAAAAGAAAAGTGAAAAAAACCCATTAAACTTCTATTCAAAAGGGAGCAGCACTCTTTCTCATGCATGCAAGTGCTGTGGGGCCAGATGACATCCACTATGAAATATTAAAACACCTCTCACCACAATCTAAGGATCACCTTTTAATTTTGTTTAACAGAATTTTTCTTAACAAACAATTTCCGGATTCCTGGCGAAAGGCTACCGTTCTTGCTTTCCCAAAACCAGGAAAGGATCCTAGAAATCCAAGTAACTATCGTCCGATCGCTCTGACAAGCTGTTTGTGCAAGGTCCTGGAAAGAATGGTTAAAGCACGCCTCGTATGGTATTTGGAAACAAATGGTCAGCTTTCTAGGACTCAGTGTGGCTTCCGAAGAAATAGATTCTTCGGAAGCCGCACTGAGTCCGACTGGAAACGTGCATTCATAATGCTTTTATTAAATCCAAGCATCTGGTAGCAGTTTTCTTTGATATTGAAAAAGCGTACGAAACAGCTTGACATATTACAAGACCTCTATAACTGTGGTCTCAGGGTAACCTCCCTCTTTTAATTAAAAACTTTCTTTCGAATCGCAATTTCAAGTCCGTTTAGGAGGGAGTCCCGCAAGGATCCGTTCTAAATGTCACGCTTTCGCAATCAAAATAAACTCTATCATCGAACGACTTCCACCCACGATGAACAATGCCCTCTACGTTGTCGATTTTACTATATTTTGTCATTCATGCAATATGAGGGTCATTGAAAGACAACTGGAGAAAACCATTGATCACCTTACAGCAATGTCTTTGGCTAATGGGTTCAGATTTTCATCACAGAAGACTGTACACTTCTGTTGCAAACGTAATCATCATCCTGACCCTGATTTAAGCTTGGGCAAAACAATATCCCAGTTGTAGTAAAATTCAAATTCCTTGGACTTATTTTCAACAAGAAGCTGACATTTCTACAACATATTCGTCAGCTTAGGAAAAGGTGTCTTAAACGGCTTAACATCCTTCGTGGGGCGCAGATCGTACTACCCTCCTTCATCTTTACAGAGCACTTGTCCGTTCCAAACTCGATTATGGGTCTCAGGTTTATGGTTCTGCTAGAGATAGTGTACTTCGGTGGTTAGATCCAAGCCATCCGGACAGCCACTGGAGCTTTTCGCACATCTCCTGTCCAAAGCCTTTACGTTGAAGCAAATGAACCATCTCTATCTCTTCGACGTAAGCAGTTGTCCTTACAGTACGCCTTTAAATTGAAATCACTGCCCGATCATCCCACGTGGGCATCCGTTTTTGAGCCACTTTGGGAAAACCTCTACAACAGCCGTCGGACTGCCAACAAACCTTTTGGTATTCGGATCCAAGGGCTGTTAAATGAACTAGACATGACGGTAGACACGTTGCTCAGTCACCAAGGCAATTCCTTCCACCCTGGTATGCCTATTTTCCAACTTGTGACTTCTCCCTTAAGATCTGGGAGAAGGCTACTACGCCATCATCTGTCTACCAACAACTCTTTGCATCACATATAAAGCAGTATTGTGACTTTCTGCCAGTCTATACAGATGACTCAAAGTTAAAATGTTATGTGGTATCTGCTGTTGTGTTTCCTCACAAAACGTTATCCAATAAGATCCCACAAGAAACTAGCATTTATACTGCAGAGTTGCGTGAAGTAGAAACAGCCCTAGATCACATTAAAAATAGTGATTACCAAAGGTATATGATTTATTGTGATTCATTGAGCGTGTTGCAGGCTCTAGTATCGATGAGATATAACCCTCATCGATATTGGTGAGGGAAATGAAGGGATCCTCTTACCAAGAGAGGCTTAAGTTCTGCAAATCGCAGTGGCTGGAGACTAGGCACCTGCGCGGTGATCTGATTGAGCACGCTGAATTCTGATGAGATCCTTCCATTTGTTCAGATTACGAACCTAAGGGGGCATAAATTCAAATTAAGAAAAGACAGAATAGATGTGCGAATTTGCCTTTAGCCAGCGGGTGGTTAATTGCTGGAACAAACTTCCATCTGTCGTTGTGGAAGTTGATAGGTTAAATAAATTTAAGGAGGAACTGGTGTGATTTTTTTTTTTTTTTGGCTGATGCTGCATAAGCTCATACACTTGCTTTCTTGCATCACACTCCACTACTACTGTCACGGATTCGGCAGATCCTTTTTTCTCTCGTGGAATTAGAATTTGACATTCGCTTTTGCTGGATCCCAAGCCGAATTGGCTGATACCGCTGCCAAATCAGCCACTTCCCTAGGTAATCATTGCCTGTCAGTCCCTATACAGACTACAGGAAAATAATACGCTCTAAATTACATTCCCAATGGCAAGATTCTTAGCACGGACAGGCAACAAATAAACTACATCACATTAAGCCTGTAATCGTGCAATGGCAGTCCAGTTTACGCAGTGCTCGAAGAGAGGAAGTTGTTCTTGCTCGGCTCCGCATAAGTCATAGTCATCTAACACATTCCTATTTGCTGAGGGCGGATGACCCACCTGCGTGCGAGATAACTTTAGATTGAGTGGGGAGAAGGCTGAAAACTGGGGGGCGGATAGATAGAAATATGGAGTGGAAAGGAAAGGCAACTCCAGTTTACAGTGGGGCATGCCCAGACCCCACCAGAGGGAAGAAATGGGGTGGCAGAAAACTGTCCCCTCCCCTCCCAGGAAGGAAGAGGTGAAACAGTGAGCCTGCTCAGGTCGCCAATGTGGCCTGTGTGCAGGGTTGGGAGCAGACCAGACCAGACCGCGGGGTCAGGTCCACACCATCCAGGAGAACTTGAGGCCCGGCAGAGGCGATACAATGTTGGTTTGACCGAGAACAATCATGTCTAGGCAAGTCTTGATCTTAAACGTTCTGGGAAGTGGAGTTTTGTCACTTCTTGGAAGAGTTCCAGTTTTGTCCTGCATGATGGATCAGGCAGTCAAACCTGACGTCTGGTTGGGGGTCTCTGGGAAGCTGTGTTTGACATGTCTATTCGAGGTTTGCAGGCAGAGGAATGGTCAATCGTCTGGCATACAGGTTTAGGCAAACTTGGTGAGTGCTATATATGAGGCTTCGTCTTCCAGTAAGTTGTGTTCCCGGTTTTTGGGGTTGAGGCACACTTGGGTGATTAATTGAACACGAAGATCTTCATAAAGTTCGCAGTCATGCATCTGGTGTCCCCAGGTCTCCACAGAGCCACATGCACACATTGGGTTGTCTTCGAGTCCCAGAAGGTATAATTTGTGGCGGATCGCTCCATGTCCTGTACAATCTAGGGCAAAGCCATGCCGGATACTGTGGGTATATTTGCTGTAGATCTGGAAGGAACTTCCGTGTGACTTCCCCTTTTGTGGAGGTCGTCCAGCGCTGCTGCCATATTGATCGCAAATAGATCTCGAGTCTTTTCTTCTGCACTGTCCGATTTGCAGTTGGGTCTGTGGTGTTGATTCTGGAAGGTAGTTGGATTTCTGCGTCCAAGCTGCTGTAACATGCCTAGGCGAACCACTTCAAGATCAAGGGGGGAGGGTTCCAGTGAGTACTTGCAGGGCATGAGCAGATAAGGTGCTGCACACTCTGGTAAGGGTTAATAAAATCGGTCGGTGAATGATACTGAGTAGACGAAGATTTACCGCAGCAGAGGCCTTGTGCTAGACTCCAGAAGCATATGCAATCGCAGGGATGATGACTGCTTTGTAAAAAATTGCTAGGGTTCGTCTTTTCAGCCCCTAGTCGCGGCAGATAATCCTGGCAGTGTAGTTTTTCATTTTCTTCTTCTTGTATTTTAAATGGGGTTTAAATGATAAATTTCGGTCCAGGATGACTCCTATGTACTTGATCGTTCTGTTGTGGATCTTTATCTGCGGTGGCCTGGTAGGAGTTAGATATCCCTTTAGTAGAATAGGTTGGGTTTTAGTGATGATTTTCAGTCCATCAGCAGAGAGGATTAGGGCGAGATCATCTGCGTATGCGAGTGCTTGCACGCCCCCCAGGGAGAGGAACTCATCCAGCACGTAGTTCCATAGGAGGGGACCCAGTACAAAGCCCTGAGGGCAGCCTCTGTGTACCTGGCGCTCGACTTGCAGTAGGGAGCCTGCACTAGGACCCTCCTATTCTTCAGGTAGCTCTAAATGCATCCATATAGGTTTGTTGGTAGCTCTTAGTCTTGCGAGGACACTACCACCAGAGGGCGTCGAACGCCCCCGCAAAGTCCACAGAGATGAGAAGGTATTTTCGTTGGCAGTTTTCAGCGGAATTCATGATATATTCTAGTGCATCCAGAGTAGATTTCCCCGGTTTGAATCCAAATTGTTTGTCTGTTGTTAAATTTGCTGAGGTGTAATGTACTTCAAGCCTCTGTCTAAGAAGTTGTTCCAGGACTTTGCTGAGTACTGACAGGAGGGCTATAGGTCGGTAGGACTCCAGTATGTGTGACTGCTTTGATGGATTTTTTTATGCTGGCTACCTTCCAATCGGAGGGGAACCAGGCCTGACGAAGACAGTGGTTATATAAATCTAACAGCAAGTTCGGGGCATACTCGGCCACCTTTTATATCCGTTGTGGTTCAAGCATGTCCAGTCCCGGGTTCTTTTGTTTTTTATATGGCAGTTTGTAAATCTTGCAGAGTGAATGGTTGTTCCACTCGGGCCGATTGGTAGGTTTTGTTGGCATGGCACAGCTGTTGCTGTTGAGGAGTGTTTTTGTCCTCTTTGATGGGTTTGCAGGTGGCATTGAGAATGTTGTTGACCCACTTGTGTGTGTGTGTGTGTGATCTGAGCAAGAGGAACAATCTCGTCAGCATTGAGCTTGCTCAATTCATTCAAAGCTTTAAACACCTTAATCAAATCACCTCGTAGGTGTCTAGTCTCAAGACGCTGCAAATTTGCAGAATTGAAGCCTTTCTTGGTAAGAGCATCCCTCTGTTCCTTTCACCAATCTCTAATGAAGTTCACTATAGATATACCAATGAACAGAATGCACTGTGGAATATTACCCAGTTTAGCGCATGTATTGTAACTGAAAATATGCAAACTATAACAGCACTTTATGAAATACTGAAAGCGTACAAAATTACACTAAATACACAGTACGGTATAATTAAAAACTTTGGATTTTTTTATGTAAATGAAAGCATTTAACTTAATTAAGATATTACAACGGGTTGCCCAAGATTCTTAAAATTCGTAAGTAAAGCGCCATCCCTTTGAGATCCCATGAACAAGTTCTACCTCAGTAGTAGCTACTGAGGAAGAGTCTTGCATCTCTTCTATTGAAATGTATACAGTGATTAGAAAAGTACTCCCATCCGTTACCCCAAGAACTGAACAATCTTCCCAGGCTGGAATTGAGTGACAAAATTTAGCACATAAACTACTTCCCATAATGTGTAGATTGAATTCTAGACACTTGCGCGATTAGTATTAGCAATGTGATACAAAGAAGCAAAGCTAAGAACAACAGCAAGCCAAAAAAAAAAAAAAATATATCCGCTTCACCCATTTCCACAACACTAGGTGAATGCAAATTTCCGCATATCTAGTCTACATCTATCCTTCAATTTAAATTTATGTCCCCCTCCCTTGTGTGTTAGATTGTATCATCTGAAAAAGAGTAATGCTGTCAGCATTTAGTTTACCTAATCCTTTGAAAGACATACACTTCACTTAGTTTGTCGTGCATCCTGTAAAACCGGAACCAATTATAGAACGCCTTCCGGTCCTAGCTTTTGTAATCAATGCCAAGGAGGACTACTGCTCTCATCACTGTCAGAGGTGAACCTACTGGTTATTATCTGTCCTAATATTTTGGTAAGTAAGTAGTAGTAGTAGTAGTAGTAGTAGTGGCACTTGATGCAAGAAAGCAAGTGTAGGAGCTTATGCAGCATCAGCCAAAAAAAAAAAAAAAAAAAAAAATCACACCATACCCTCCAAATGCCTGTCCAGTTCCTCCTTAAATTTATTTAACCTATCAACTTCCACAACGACAGATGGAAGTTTGTTCCAGCAATTAACCACCCGCTGGCTAAAGGCAAATTTCCGCACATCTATTCTACATCTATCCTTTCTTAATTTGAACTTATGTCCCCGTAGGTTCGTATTCTGAACAAGTGGGAGGATCCCATCAGAATTCAGCGTGCTCAACCCATTCAAGGCCTTATAGACCTCAATCAGATCACCGCGCAGGTGCCTAGTCTCCAGCCACTGCAATTTGCAGAACTTAAGCCTCTCTTGGTAAGAGGATCCCTTCATTCCCCTCACCAATCGTGTTGCTCTTCTCTGTACACGCTCAAGCAAATCTACATCCTTCCTAAAATGAGACCTCCAGACCTGTACGCAGTACTCAAGGCGTGACCTGACCATTGCCTTATACAGAGGGACAATCACCTCCTTTTCCCTGCTAGCAAAATTCCTATATATCATTGACAAAACCCCGTGACCTGCCCTAGCAGCCTGTCTGCATTGCTCAGAAAACTTCATATCTGACTGCACAATTATTCTCAGGTCTTTTTCATTTTCTACCAAGTGTAGTACCACACAGTTGGTACGTTTCTCTGGGGTTACTTCTACCCATATGCAGTACTTTGCATTTGTCAAGGTTAAACTTCAGTTGCCACTTCTTAGCCCATCTGCCCAAATTATCTAGATCCTGTTGCAGTAGCACACTGCCATGACTGTCATTAACAACCCTGCCAACCTTCGTGTCATCTGCAAACTTCGACATTAAGCTTGATATACCTTCATCAATATCATTGATAAATATACAAAACAACAGTGGACCCAACACCGAACCCTGTGGGACTCCACTAATAACATTAGTCCACGAAGAGCAGCACCCATTGATTACCACCCTCTGTCTTCTCCCACTTAACCATCCTTTTATCCATTGTAGCAACTTACCCTTAATACCATTCTGCTCCAATTTGTACAGTAGTCTTCCATGCGCAACAGTGTCAAAAGCTTTCCTGAAATCCAAGTATATGATATCAAAATTATTTTTTGCATCCAGTTCCTTTGTGACCACATCATAATAACCAATCAAATTTGTCAGACAAGACTTTGACAAGACAAGTGCTGTGACACTATTTATCCCGTACACACTGAGAAGTAAACAATTACGGATATGTTTTTGAACTGGCCGTGTTTCTAGGTCACGTGACTATTAAATACCATTAGTGGTAAAATTCTCTTGAAATGAGTATTATAGGAAGGAAAACAATCGGCTGTTCAAGGTCACTCACTTGGCTTCCCAAGTGCATGACCTCGGAGTCACCTGCTGTTTTTCGTCCTGCTATACTTGTAAACTCATTTGAACCACATGGTCTATCTCCTAATAATTTTTGCCATGAAAAGAGGGAAGTTATCAGGAGCAAATTTTGCTTTATTAAAAAGTCCATTTATGGCTTTCATGAGGTTTTATTTAGTAATCCTTATGCCTGGATAAAGTTAATATGTAAAGGAACCTCCATAATGACTTGAGAAACCTTCCTTAATTTTTAAACAATGAGAAAGGTTTGTATTAAATATATTTGTGAAGCAAAACAATTATAATATTAAAATTTAATTAGGAAAGTATTTTTCAATATACATATTAATACTGATTTAAAAGTAGTATTGTTTTTTCAGGTATATTTGTTTCTTTACCTTTCATTATCACGGCCATTTATGAATGTTTAACGGCAATTAAATTACATTTTCCATCATTAAATATTGTACAAATAATTATGTGTGTACACAAAATGACCACTTTGATCCTTAAATGTACACACAAGATTTATTGCTGCAGTTTTTAATAAATTCCTTGCGATGACGCATGAAAATGGCATTGGAGCACTTTTTTCATAAATTTAATATACTGTTATGATGATAAGTATGGCTAACCACCACACTTTTATATTTCAAAAAAGATATTAATATCAGCACCACTCTTCCCCCTTCACATTAAAAATATAACTGTTCCTAAGCTATTACTCAAAATAATACAAATGAATTGATAAATTCGAACTCCTAACCTTTACTAACAATTGATATAAATAAAACAAGAATAGCTCGTTATTTTCATGTATTAAATAAACCTTACTCTTGGCTTCTTCTTTTCTTCATGCTTAGTAATTAAAATAGGAGTGCTATATTGTACAAGCGTCCAGGGAATCGCCGAAGGAAGTGCCATGCTGAAATACTTGACAATTTAGAATTACAATAAAAGATTGTGAATTCTCGATCTCTCATTAGTATTGAACTTGGTTAACTGCAATTTATTTTCGTACACCTCGCGCTGAAGCATTCAAGAGTAGAAAATATTCATTATTTTGTATTTTTTTTTTCTGTTAATATAGATATTTATTGATAAATATCAAATATTTTAATAGAATCTAAATTGAATTCCAAATGAAGAAATTAGTTGCGTTTTCGAAATACCATTTTATGGATTTCAGTAAAAGTCAGTAACACATCTTACTACTCTGTGGTCAGTAAAAATGCTAGCGCTTTTAGGAAAATTCAGCCTTCGGTAAAAATTTCATGTATTTCAATAAAAAAACATTACGCTTCTTATAAATTTTAAATTTATACTAAATAAAAATGAGTTATTCCAATCTATTGAAAATTTATTTTAATTTTTCAATAGATAAGTTCTTAAATAAATCCCTTTTGGCTCTCACTACTTCCTGGCGTAATTTAAAATGATAAATCCCAATATATCGGCGGAACACCATTTTAGGTTCAAGAACATGTCAGCTAGTTATAAAAGTTCGCACTACCACAGCATCAACCCACTGCAGGATGAAAGCTTCTCCAGCAACTTTCCAGTTCCTTCTGTTTTGTGCAATGACCATCCATTTACTGCCCACGAACTCTTGAATTTCATCTGGAGATCTCCGTTCTTCCAGGTTTTCTTTTAACTCCTCTTGGGTACCATTCTGTTATTTTCTTAGTCCATCTGTCATCATGTCTTCGAGCTGTGTCCTGCCCAAGTCCATTTCAGTTCTTTATTTTTGATCAGAATGTTCTTCCATGAGTTTGCTACCTAATCTACGTGTTTCTCATTCCATCTTTGCTGTGTAATTTTCAGCTTCTCTTCCATAAGTCATGGTGGGGAGTACATATTGGTTCATTTTTTTACGTTTCAGACTAATTGTGACCATATTTCCTGAATGCTATCCATCCGAGATTTATTCTTCCCTTGACTTTACAGCTAATGACTTGTCCAAGATAAGTATATGAATCTTCCTTTTCAATTTCTGCTCCTTCAATCATTATATCCCTTCCTGTGGCATACTTGTTCATCATTACTTTTGTCCAAAATTCTTACTAACTCTGCATAACTGATTATGATTTTCGTCTAATTCTTCGGGATCATGGCTTATGTCACAATATCATCTGCAAATCGTAAATGGTTTAAGCACTTTCCAATCAAAGTGACTCCTTTCTGCACCAGTCCAATCTTCTGAAAACTTCTTCAAGGGCAGCAGTAAACAACTTCGGTATTGTGTCTCCTTGTCTTCGATATTGTGTCTCCTTGTCGAACTCCTTTCTCAATTTTAAATTTGCTAGGCTTTGTCTAGGTTAATAAAGTAGGAAGCGTTGTAATATATCAGTGCCCGAAACATTGCCTTATGCTGATTGGAGTCAAATGCTTCTTCATAATCCACAAATGCCAGCCATAATGGCGTTTCGTATTTATTTGCTTTCTCCATTAGTGTGAAGGTGATTCATAGTTGAGAACCCTGTCTTAAAGCCAGCTTGCTCTTTCGGTTGATTCTCATCAAGTATTCTTTCTAATCTGTTAATAATGACCCTTGTGAACAATTTGTAGATGTGAAACAAGCTAATTGGTCTATAATTTCCAATGTATCTCCTTTCTTATGCAGCAAAATTATGATTGCATTATTCCACTCCTTTCGTAATGTATTTTGTCAACGACCTTTTCTTCCTAATTTTAACAACTCTACAGTAACTTTATCATCACCTGCGGCTTTTTGTTCTTCTTCATCAGGAAAGATATCGGGTATGTCGTATATGTTGCAAATTTATGATCCATCTTGCCCAGTGGTATTGTCACCGTCCTCCCCGCACCTGGTGGAAAAGGCCCCGGTTCGAATCCCGTCGATGACGCGAGGAACTTTAATGGGCTGGTTTCAGGCGTAGATAGCAAGGTTTTTTCTCCAGCAAAACAGGCAATTTACAGACACAAAACACATGGGTAAAAAAGGTAAACTGCAGCCATTATCAACCCGCTGCAGGATAGAAACCTCCTGAACAATCCATGTTGAGGGAAATGGACCATAATCTGCCACTCTGGTCCAGTGCGGGTTGGCAGATCGACCGTATTTAGTAGTCAGGGTTTTGAACCCTGGTCTGCTCAAAGAGCGTGCGCTACTGCACTCCCGCTCCTGACCACTCGACTACGGAGGCCTTGGTAGAGGTAATCAATTACGGGTAACCCTAAAAATAATTTGGTTTTTTTACCCACTGCTGGCATCATTCCCTTGCTTCATATATAATACTTTATAGTAGTCTGCTGCTATTTATAAGTACCAATATTCTTCAGATTCAGTGTCATTTGTCTTTCTGTATTGCTGCTCATGACTGTCGTTTAAATCCTTTGTTTTCACTTAATATTTGTTCTACTTTTCTTGTGTTAAACCTTCTTATATCCTCTCTGAGTCTGTTTCTAATGGCTTTGCATAACTCAGTATTGTCCTACTCTTCATTTGTCATCTTCGGTTCACAATGACTAATTTTTATTTCTTTGGATTTCTCTTTACCTATAGAATTCTTGGGCTTTATCACTTTCAGAAAGTTGTTGTATTCCTCGTCGATATCTTGATCCTAGAAGGTCTACAGAAGCTCAAACGTGTTCCTAAGTTCCAGTACATACTGCCTTTTCTCCTCTTCTGTTATATCAAAAGACCTTCATATTATTTACTAGAGTCAATGTGCATCTTACCGTTCTGTGATCACTTCCAACATTTACCCTTTCCAGGATGGTAACATCGTTCACAATATATCTTCTGTTAGTGAGGATGAAGTCAGTTTCATTAGTTATTCATCCATTTGAGCTCTTCAATATTCACTTTCTGATCACCATTTTCTAGAAAAAAGTGTTCATTGCTCGAGAGTCTGCAAATTCCACAAGTCTTCTATCATTATAAAAATCACATCTATACCAAATGAACCAGTGCACCATGATCAAAGGAATCCCCTCATGCTCGCAATTAGCAGACTGGTTATGTTCACTTGGCTGTAGTACGAATCCCGTCGAGTTTGGAAAAATAAATTTTTATGGATTTTTTCACCCAGTGGCTGAGTTGCAATTCTTTCAGTAATTACAAAGGATATTAAAGTCTTTTTCTAAGTTACACGCAGTTATTTAATTTGCTCTTCAATAAAATAAAATAAAGACACTTTTCGACCCCTTCATCAAGTTAATCATTAATTCCTGAACCCACCACATGTAGCGCAAAAGGATATTGTTTGTGTGCATCATTAAAGATTATTCTTATAATGATTTGCTTACAGAAATCGCTGTCCAGTGAGATTGCATATGTATTATTAAAAGAATACTAAATCGAACAGGTTAGTGCAAAACATCATTTTAGTTGGTAGTAAATCACCGGAGGAGGCATAATTCAAGTTGAGAAAGGATGGTTGCAGGGTAGATGTGCGGTAGTTTGCCTTCAGCCAGCAGATGCTTGATTGTTGGAACAGGCTTCCATCTGTTCTTGTAGAAGTGGACAGGTTGAGATAAATTCAAGGAAGAACCAAAATTCTCGGAGGAAACGGATGGGAGAATTGTGTAGGTTTTTTTTTTGGCTGATGCTATATAAGCTTGCTTTCTTGCATCATTTGCCATTGCTACATCCCATATTGTAAACGCCTTCACGAGTTGCCTATTATTGCACTACCTCAAATAGGGATGACTAGAAGGGAGTTTACACTCTTCAGTGTAAACTTCCTTCTAGTCATCCCTTGCTACAACAAATTCAAATAGTTAGTCAGCTTCTTTCAAACAAGCAAAAAAAAATCTTCTGTAGGATACTCTGAACAATCTGGAATCACTGGAAACGAACAAGCAGATTTTATTGCCCAGAATGCCAGTTGCATACCATCAGACAATGTACTGTAGAAAAAAAAATGGTTATCCGAAGCCAATCCTTAACTCACCAAGAGATCGAGGAGTTGGCTGTCAGCGTGCAATGCGACGCCCACACATGGATTTAAGTCTGTGAGCGTTCTGGCCACGGCAGTCGTGGGATATCTTCAGTTTCAAGATTCTTCCACCACCTGAACGCTATGTGCAGTGAGAGGATCTGTTCTCAGTGCCTTTATCAAAAACATGAATCGATGATCAATTATTCAACCCCACACTAGAATACCGCCTCCACCGTAAGTGTCCCTTTCTCTGCTGTTGGAGGGATGGTAAAGCAATCCTCGTTGTCTCGATGAAATAACATCAAGGAACTGTTTGTATATTAAACGGGATTCACAGAGAAACTTTCAGGGCTACAATTTGCATGTTCATGGCACCAGTTTCGACAATTCTACGGTTAATGGGATACAACCTACTGGCTTCCTTGTGTAGAGTCCACTTGAATTGAGCCTTTTTAACACCCACAAGTGAAAATATTTCCACTTGTGGCCGCAGCAACCTCAAGAGACAGTTGATGACGGGACATCGTCGAGTTCCGTCTTGCTGTTAGACCCAGAAAGCGATCTGTTCTGGTTGACGTAGCCCTCTGGCGAACTTGGTCAGCTCTTCTTATAGTGGTTCCTGTCTCCTGAAACTGCTTCCATAGTGCCGAGACGCCACTGCATGACACATTAAGTCAAAGTGCCACTTGAAACTTCCCGCCATCTAAACGACGATGAGTTGTCATCCTGAATACTGGAGATGTGGCTATCCCACTGAGCAAGCCAAAAACGGGAATGAAGTGATGTGGTCGCAACTGGTGTTTTTATAGGCATGAAATTAATGTGCAGCTCTGTAAGGCAGTGGATCGATTTCTTTTGGATACATATTATATCAAATATTCGCCTTCGGCGACATAATAAAATACTCATGAAAAACATTGTTCTCTTAATTTTGTCCAGCAGTGTAATAAATCACCGATGTAGGTGAAATGGCATCATTTTTGTTACATCTGGGATACTTACCTACCCGCCCATGAATGAGAGGCCAACAAGCTTCAAAACGGTAGTATCCTCTGGGAAAAGTAACATTAATGTCCTCTACTGGAGAAGCGTTGCTTATTCGAGGTAGTACAAAAACAGACAACTCGTTGTGAAGACGTTGACAATATGAGATGTAACATAAACGATGCCATTTCACCTACATAGATGACCTGGAAACTGGACTTCACGAGATAAAGATACAGAGGCAGTAAAATATCTGGAAACATCCTTTTCCAAGAAACAGAAAACAAAATCAAACAGACTCTCCTTACTTCTTAAAAAGTGAATAATGGAATTGCAAGGGGTTACACAGATTGATGATCTTTATAATCTGATCTCTCGATATGACCCTTAGCTATGTGTTTGCAAGGGAACAACTTAACATCGTAAATTTCTCCAATTAGAAATTGCAATTTACATAGAAAAGATAGTAACTTAACCTCCTCCGCGTATGTAAAGGTGACAATCTTAATAGACCGTAACATCCTATCTAGACATATTACCTTCAAACTTCTTTAGGAGCAGTTGCTGTTTGTGTTATGCTTGACATTGAGATATCGTGCCTAACGACACTGGGGGTTTCGTTTTGTACATTGTTGCGTGTCACAGTTCGTTGTTAATGCCAGAGATTTAAAAGTATGGGCTGTATATATATGTTTAGCGTTATGTACCGTTGTGATAACAATTGTTTCTCTGTATCTCCCCTTGAAGAGCTAGTTAATCAAATTCCATCTCCAACCTCTATATTAGGCGATTTTTATGGCAACCATTCATTATGAGATTTCAAACTGCATGCCTGATTTGATGAACAATCATCTAATACCAACTTTTTTTTATTCTGTTGTTGGGCATATTGCACATCCAATGCTGTCAGCAGCCTCAATTCTCTACCCGAAAACGTAACCATGAGAAACTGGTGGAACGAGGCTTGCAGTAGCGACGGAATAAATCCCGTAGATACACTACCACTGGTAATCTCATTGTACATAAGAAACGTAGTGCAAAGGCTAGTTATGTAAGAAGACAGGCCAAAACAGAACCTTGGATTAAATTTGCAGCGACAATACTGCGTCACGCAGTATCGTCTCGGCACGATGGAAGCAGTTTCAGAAGACCCGACCAAGTTCGCCAGAGGGCTACATCAACCAGAACAGATTGCTTTCTGGCTCTAACAGCAAGACAGAACTCGACGATGTCCCGTCATCAACTGTCTCTTGAGGTTGCTGCGGCCACAAGTGGAAATATTTTCACTTGTGGGTGTTAAAAAGGCTCAATTCAAGTGGACTCTACGCACGGAAGCTAGTAGTTTGTATCCCATTAACTGCAGAATTCGTTGAAACAGATGCCATGAACATGTGAATTGTAGCCCTGAAAATTTCTTCGTGAGTCCCGTTTTAGTCTACAAACAGATTCTTGACGTTATTACAACGAGGAATGCTTTACCATCCCTCCAACATCAGAGAAAGGGACACTTATGGTGGAGGCAGTGTTCTCGTGTGGGGTGGAATAATTGATCAGCGGCCGAATCCCTATTCAAGTTTTTGATAAGGGTACTGAGAGCAGATCCTCAAACCCTATTTTCACATAGGGTTCGAGGATCTGTTCTCGGATCGTCGCACTGCACATAACACTCAGGTGGTGGAGGAATTTTGAAACTGAAGATATATTCCACGACTGCTCTGGCCAGCACGTTCACAGACTTGGATCCAATAGAATATGTGTGTGACGCCCTCGGGAATGTCATTCCTTGCCGACAGCCAACTCCTCGATCTCTTGGATAACCAATTTTTTTGTACAGTACATTGGCTGCTGAGTTGTCTGACATGTATGTCAAACAACTCAGCAGCAAATTACCTTCCCAGCCATTATCAAGCATGGACAAGAAATAACCTCTTCCACGAAATTGTAAATGCTCTCAGAGGAGCATTTTCTGAAGTATCTACAACTACATATGATCCTTCTTTTCAAAGAATTAAAAATACAACATAAATGTGTAAACTTTAATACAGCCTTATAATCAACCACAATATCAAAGAATAGCGCGGCTGGTCTCGGAGGACTGTACTATTATAATGCTGAAACATTTAGATAAACAAACCTTGCATCTTTTATTCTATTCACTGAAATTGTCTGGCTCCTTCCCAGACACGATAGGAAGGAGTACATGTTGGGAGCTTTGTAAATCAAATAGGCCCTGGAGAGACTGTGCAAGACTCACGGGGAGAATTTTTCGCAGCGTGGTCTGTTCTTGTTAACAGGACAATCTGTTTTAACATGTATGTGATACACTTAAATGGAAAAGGAGGAAGAGCTAGGTAGGTTAGATAGCTTGGGGAAAACAGACTAATAAATTAACTAGCGTCACAAGCAAAAGAATTCGTGCACTGCTTGTATTGAAGCACGCAGCAGCCTGGAAAGCAAGGTGTCAGGGATTTCAAGCCCTGCTGTGGGTCATTATGGAACTAAGAGAAAGAACAGGTGCATGTATACTAATGCTAGGAGCATAGTAAATAAATTTGATGAGTACTGATGAAGTCGTCTCAGACATAAGGAGTGCAGAATTTGAATATAGGGATAACAATGTGTCATGCTCTTAGTCTAAGAAGCATATTAAATCTAAGGGAGTGAACCAGTACAATGTTGAGTCAGTTGGTGACATAAGCACTGAGAAAACAAGAATGACAGTAGGAATGTGTTATAGGCCTAATGGTGTTGATGAGTATGACAAAAACTGAACAAAAGAAATAATGTGAGCCAGTAAATCAGAACGTCTTATAATGAGGGATTTTAACTTTCCAGATATTGACTGGAATTTGTGGGTTGGTCACTAGTCACACTTTTATTAGATGACTGTTTTCTACAGCAGATAAAAGTGATCACAGCCGTATGTTGATGTGGGACTTAGACATACTAGCTGTCGATGGAAAGGGCTTTTTCTTTCATAAGGGTGATACTGTGGCCTGTTTTTAAATTCTATACACTGGTTGGCTGGTGTAGATGTTTATCGGAACAATAGCAACTTACGCCAAAATGTGCCTATTATAGTATTTGGACGGATGATTTTGAAAATTCGCTTTATTTGACATTGGAAATATTTATCTAGTCTGGTTTCTTTAAGATAGGCAAAGAGCTCGTCCAGATTAGCATTGTTTCCCAACAGGTGGGTTAGTGATAAGGGTTCTTGTATTTGTGTCCGAGCAGAAGGTAGTATTTATGATGTGGGAATAAAAAGAACAGTCTAAGAGAATGTGATGAACATGCATGAATATAGGAGGGTCATCGCCCATGAGCAGGAACAAGTGGGTGTGCCCAATGCATAATCTTGCCAGCATTACCTCTTCATGGCTGTTTTGCCTGAAGCTGGAGTTCCATATTTGTGGTTCATGTTTAATTTCAAATAATTTATTGTTTGTATGTGTCTTCCAAATGTTTAACCGCTCGTCTCTACAGATATGTGTTAGTAAATCACTTGGTAAGATGGATGTGTGGTGCTGTTTCGTTACCTGCAATGCCAATATGCCCTGGAATCCAACAGAAGCTTACAGTATGATTTGTATCCCTTAAATAATTTAAAATATACTGGATTTCTTTTACTGTGGGATAGAGAATTTATTACTTATTGCGGACAGCACACTCTTGGAGTCAGTACATATTAAACCAGTGGTTCTCAATCTTTTGTCACTCAAGTCACACTTGAAATTAAAGGATGCATATTCATAGCAGTCTGAGAACTATTGCATTAAACTATTGGTGTTGAGATGGATATTGTCTATAGCTAGCTGGATTTCATAGTTCTCCAGTATAACGACTGCATTCAGTTGGGAGATACAGACACTGTGAACGAGGGAAAGCATGCAACATCACAGTGACGTCTAATTTTGAACCATCAGTATACTGTATGTTATGCAGCTCTGCGCAATGCTAGTAGCATGCCCTTCGTGCAGTTGTTTTCCAGGAACTTTGCCCCCCATTTTTAGAAATCATGTCACAGTAAGACAGGTTTGTGGACCAGGTATTTTAATTTCTTTCAGCGTGTTTTCAAAATGTAAGTTCATTAAAAAATTTTATCCAAATATCTGTGGTATTTTTGAGGTCTTTTGTCTCAATCTTTCTATGAAATGATTTCAACAGAACATATTCTTCATGCAGCAAATCGATATTGACAATCGGAATTTTAAATAAAAAAGAAGTGGAATGCAAAAAGGTTACAAAGTAAGCGTATTTACGTGATTATTCTTAAATAATCACATAAACAGAGCGTTTTATGATTTCTGCTTTTTTTCAGATTTTAAAGAAGGGGTTCGTCTGGCAACCTTACTGTAAATGTTTTGCTTCAGCTTTCATCGAGGACAGCTGAAGCGAAATGAATTGCCACAGTTCATCCATCCTCTTCTGCAGATTTTGAAGATTTATAAAATGCATGTGCTTTCTTATAGCCAAGAAAACAAAAGAGTACGCAACACATACACGACATAAAATGGAATTCCATCATTTACTGCAGGAGTTAGAAAAAGATGAAAATCGTTTTAAGATGTACTTATGGGTGAATAAAGAATTTAATTTCCTGTACAATCTAATTATAAGGATGACATTCAAGGGCAAAATACGCAATTTCGAAATTCAATCAGGGCTACGGAAAAATTAGTTGTATGTTTAAAGAAAATTGAAGTACTGTAAGGTAGTTAATTTTGAATGAGTTATTATATCAAATTTAATAACAAAAACTACTTTTCAACGCTAAAAATTGAACTTTTACGAAATTTTTGAGTTGTGCAAATTGAAATGGTCGACTTGCTTGCTCTCTTAATTTGTTAATCTATTTCCCTCCTTTGGCCATTTGCGGTACGCCGAGTAGCTAGTCAAAGTGGAGGGTTCTTCAGAATAGACACAGGAGCAACGTTCTTGATGCTGTTTTCTTATATTCCGACTTGTAATTTATTTTTCTATTAGCATTGCCTCCATTTAGACCTTGTCATGACTAACGAAATTTCTGAGCTCCTGAAAACGTGAATTGGCCTTGAAGCCTGACGTGTTATCTTATGAATACAGCCAATGACAACAGTGTCTCCCCGAGCAATAAACTGCATGGGAAATATAGCTCCCCCGCATTTGACGTTAGACATGTATACAAGTGAAGTGATAGTAGTGTTTCCGCCCTTAATGTTTGATGAACGGCATATGGGAGAGATCGTCGGCATACGTATATACTTTTATGGAGAGTTGTAGCTGTGTCTCAATGGCATACATATATATTTCTAATTGTTGGAACAGAGCTCTTGAAGAATGGCATACCTCCATTAACCCTCTGCTGGGGGTCCTTGATGATGGCATTGGCAAATTTTATCCAGGAGTCTCTTTTGTTTATGAGGTTGACTGTTGTGGGAATCCTGTGAAACTGATTCTGAGTTTTATTTTTCTCTTTTGGCACTGCACAAGCCTCATTCCACTAGTGTTGTGCACATCTGTGGTCTGAGGAATTGCTTTAGAAGCTGCTGCTAAACTTTTTGTGGTAATGTGCCTGGTGAGTTCGTCTATTGGTCGTGTTGTAATAAGTTAATTTTGTCAAAGGAAAAACAGATTGTGTATTTTACCCAATTTGCTTTTGAGAACTTCCATTTTAATTCTATAATTGGGACAGTTGGATTGTTTTGTTTGAATTTTGCATAATTGGAAATGACCCTGTAGGTAGGTGAAAATAAGTGTAATGGCCAGTATTTAGTAAGGTCTCAATCAAAGTTTGTTGTCAACATCCATATGTATAGAGAATTGTTTCTTGGTCTGAGCATGATGTTTGGTACTGTTTTGTCTGCTTTTTTTTAGTAGTTTCAGGCTTATTGGATAGAACTGAAATTGGAGTATTAGTTGCTTGTGTTTGGCAGTTGCAGCTTAGCATTAAATACAGATCTGGTCCAATCGGCAAAAGAAGTGTTTGGAGGGACAGTAATGTCAGAGTGAGTAGCAAATGAATGACTTGGGTTTCTCGTGCATACATGTTTCGATATTTTTGTATTTTTTACCCACCTCCCATAAATTTTTGAATATGCTGGATGGTTACCTTTGCAAGTAGGACAGGTGAAAGGTTACACCTTTCACCTGTCCTACTTACAAAGGTTACACAATCAGATTGAGTGTGTTCTGTTGAACCCATTTGGGAAAATCAGTACCACGGCATGCTACCTAGTAGTGTCCTCATTTTTGGCACTAATAACACCTGATGGGATTTGGTATATAGGGACATATACAATTTGGATACCCTGCTTTAACCATTGTTGGCAAGTTTAGGGGTACTAAAGATCAGTATTGTTCCATGTAGGCTGTATTCTCCATCTTTCTGGATTAATATTCTTTTTGTGTATTAGTTTGATCTGCCATTCTTGTAGCTTCATCCTCTGAGATACTGAGGTCCCAACTCTGCTATAACTTCTTTGGAGCTATCCAGACCAGAGTGGCATGATTTTCACCAAATGTGGCCAGTTTCATTGTTTCTACCATAACTCCAGTGATCCTGCCGCATTTTCCAAGCATTTCTGGATTAGAAATGGGGATAATTTTCTCACAGAAAAATCTGGAATGAATAAGGATAAAGGCTCGGTGATTTTTTTGTATTTTATTTTGATGAGTCATAATCAAGGTTGGTCTTTATTTGTAGATGATCTCAATGGATCAACTGGAGGAAAGGTTTCTTTGTCCATTTTGATCTCAATGGATCAACTGGAGGAAAGGTTTCTTTGTCCATTTTGGCCCTGAGGGTTGGCTTTTGCACTCAGTTGTTATTTGGTGTTTTAGGAACATTAGCAACTAAGGCCATATTGCTCCGGAATATGCGGTGGTCATTCCCTGACCTTTCCGCATCTTCAGTAGTTGGTGGTGACGGGCTCGAACCCCTGTCTAATCAAGAAACGTGTGCTACACACTGCTGCTCCTTCCCACCTGGCTATGGAGGCACCCCTTTTGCACTCAAGTTACCGGCCCCACCACAGAGAGGAAGGAATAATGCCATGAGGTTGTTAGGTTAGTAAATCTAATAAAAATGTCTTTTTTTTCCTGACTTAACTTCTTGTAAGATGAAATCTATTGTGCTTTTTTCAAACTTAATAAGAGTGATTCCTTTGAAGGAAAATGCTTGGAATCACTGGGCTCTATACACCAGACCATCTGATGTTGCCAGTAGCAAATGCTAAATCAGCTTTTCATACCATTCCAGGCTTTGGGCTAAATTGATGTCATATTAACTGATGAGACTTGCAGCTGAAAGGAAAATGGATGCACTGCATATAAATTATCTGCGATACAGAAGCGTATGTTAGGTATAAACTAGCCTGTAATGAAGTCAAAAGGAGGCAGACTATGAGACGTCTCCGGAAAAGAATGCCAAAGGCTACACAGATTAACGGTAGATGGGGTTGAATCACATCAGTCTACTTGACAATAGTTGAACTATTGATGATCCTGCCTAGGTTGTTGACAAACTGAAGGGAGCTAAATGATTTTGTGATAACTGAGAGAAAAGTGGAAGAGGTACTGTTGAACTCAATATAAAAAAGGAGCCTGGGGTTGATGTGATCTATCCAATTATACTAAGGGAGGCAGCAATCCCTTAGTCATATATATGGCAATTAGGGGATCCCTGAAGATGTGTGAATGTATCATCAAAATTATTTTTTGCATCCAGTTTCTTTGTTACTACATTATATATTCAATAAAATTAATTGGACAAGATCGCCCTTAAATCCATGCTGTGACTGCAGTATAAGTGCATAACCAGTGACCATGATTTCCCCAGCTAACAGGTCTGTAATTACTCATGTCACTCTTTCCTTTTGCTTTGTGAACCCAATTCACAAGGGCGATCTTGTCCAATTAATTTTATTGAATATATAATGCAGTAACAAAGAAACTGGATGCAAAAAATAATTTTGATACTTGAATTACAGGAAAGCTATACTACTATACAAACTGGGGGCAAGTTACTGCTGATAAAGGATTGATTGAGATGGGGAAGGCAGTTTTTTTAGTGGTCTCAGTGCTGGACCAATTGTTGTTTTCTATATTTATTAATGATATTGAAGGAATATCAAGCTTAGGCATTAAGTTTGTAGATGTACAAAGGTTGGCAGGGAGGTTAATGACAGCAATCAGGGTAAGCTGCTGCAATAAGAATTAGGCCGATGGGCTGAAATTTAACATTGATAAATGCAAGGTACTACAATCAGGGCAGAAAATGAAAAGACCTGAAGATAATTGTGCAGTTAGAATGTTCTCTAAGTAATGCAGAAAGGCTGCCAAGACAGCTCATGGAGTTGTCTGATATGCAGGAACAAGGAAATGATTATCCCGTTGTATAAGGCAATGGTTAGGCTGTATCTGGAGCGCTGCATACAGGTCCAGTGTCCTCATTTTAGGATATAGATTTGCCTGAACAGGTGTGAAGGGAATTAAAGGGTGGTCTCATCAAGACAGGCTTGGTTGTAGTTCTGCAAATTGCATCTTAAGACTAGGCACCTGCAACTGAGGTTTTGAATTGATTGAGCAAGCTGAATGCTGATGGCATAAATTCAAATTGATGATTGCAGGATAGATGTAAGGTTTGCCTTCAGCCAGCAGGTTTTGATTGTTAGAACAAACTACCATCTGGTGTTGTGTAAGTGGGCAGTTTGTGTAAAGTAAAGGAAAAAAATAGACAAATTGGAAGGTTTTTTTTTTTGGCTGCTTAATAAACTTGCTTCTTTGCATCATATACAACTATTAATATTGTTCTAATCCTCATAATTACTATCCAATTTCTCTTACCAGTTGACTACAGAAAACTTTAGAAAAAATTATACATCAGCTTGTAAGGATTTTGAATATAAAGGCCTGATGACTGACCAGTAATTAACCTTAAGATCAAAAGCAGTTACAAAATACATTAATAAGAAACAAGCATCTGCTCATGGTTTGCTTTGATTTTCAGAAAGCCTCGATACTATCTTTCATCCTTCTATGCCTAATTCAAATTTCTGCAGGATAAAACTTTTCACAATATTCTCTCCCAAGCATTTGTTCAAGAATTCTGCAGGGATCAGTACTTATTCAGTACTTAGTCTGAATAAACAATGACATAAGATATACAATTGACTCATATCCATATGCCAACCTTTGTTTTGTGCCCTCCCAGAACAAGCTCCTTAGAGAGGCAGCTCCATATTTCAATAAAGTTTTCTTGGGGGTAATGTACAATGGACACAGACTCTCTGAACAAAAAAAAAACTGGTTCCTTTTTTTTTTGAAAGAAGATGCATTCCAAACCTGAACTTCGGCTATACAATAATATCATACCTGTTTCCAGTAGCATTCAATTTGCAACCCTGATTCCCAATAATAAACTTAACTTTCTTAGGTGAGATTTCACTGGCCCAGTAAATAGTTGTTTGTTATTTGGTTTTTAGGAGCATTAGCAACTAAGGCCATATTGCTCTGGGAATATGCAGTGGTCATTCCCTGACCTTTCCACATCCTCCGTATTTGGTGGTGACGAGCTCGAACCACGGTCTAATCAAGAAGCGTGTGCTGCGCACTACTGCTCCTTCCCACCTGGCTACTGAGGCACCCGGTGATCACTTGAATTGTGACCACCCCCATCCATAATGGACTGCTGAGGCCTATCTTCTTACATACTCAATACATAAAACAGTACCCTGTAAATCAATATTATTTATATTTTATAATAAATTTTATTTTCTGGATTCACATCAATGATATGTTTTATGTTATTTGCTGTATCCTTCTGAAGTAATTGTGTCAGCTTTGCATAATCTTTTGTGATATCAGAAGTGACAGCCCAAAACTTTAACATACTTTAACAAAAACAATGTTGTTTTTGAAAAAACTTCAAAAAACATTTTTCAATTCCTTCTGTTCTCAAGAATCCACTGCAGAATTTATGACACACAATTCTGAATCACCCTGTTTACATCTGTGGGTATACTCCTATCTTATGAAGATATTTCATCTGTTTCCCTTTGGTTCCAGGAGGCCTTCACACATCACCACAACTGAAATTTTCAATCAGCTCTATGGATAATGGAAGCCAGAAGACTGACCACTTGCTATATAGCCAATACCCTCAAGATCTATACAAAAGAGTGCAACACATTCAGAAACCGTGGGAATGAAGTTGGTTTCTGCACACAGTCCAAACAGCCTTTAATACCTGATAAAAACAGTTGTAGCAGAGACATTTGGTGCAATATCTACATTTTTAAGGCAGATCCAAAGAATTTTTTTTGGTGTTGATTTGTGACACTGGGAGGAAAAGAACAGTCCAAGCCAGTGTTTTTCTACCACATAATCTGTAGAAGAGTTTCTATCATATGCCATATATTTTATACCAGATATCTATTTACCTGCCAGCCCACTAAGTTCTAACAGTGGCATCAGTGTAGCATAGTACCATAATAGTACAGTGATGAAACTTACTGCTTGAAATATTAACTAAAATGAGGAGGAGAGTTGCACCCTTATTGTCACAGGCATGTTACACAAAAAAGTGCAACATGCCTTTGACATTAAGTGGTCCCCTTTATCTAAGTGTCAGACACATAGATAAAGGGGAGACCACTTTTGTAGAATTGACAGTTCCATTAAACTCAAGGGAGTAGAGCTAGCTAATGTGGGATATAAGCAACTGCAGCCCATGAGTGATGAAAGTGCTTAGTTTTTTTTTTTGTAATGTGTTATACAATTCTAATTACAATTACAGTTCTGATTAATGATTTATTCTATGTATTCCTTTAACCTGTTCACCATGCCCAGATACACTGTTGACAAAACATTATGACCAACTACCTAAACAGTAGACTTTCAAAATAATGTACCCTCAGGGATTCAAGGTGCCATTATTTTGATTTTTCTGTTATCTAGAAAGTTTTATTTTTAATATATTTAATGCAGAAATAATTAGGTTAAATAAGAAATAGAGATATTAAGAATGCAATTTTATTAACTGTGTATAAAAAAAAATAAACATGTTGACGATCCAGTGTTACATTCTGCCATTAATACACTCCTACTTACGTCCCATTCTATTTCCTTTATTATATCAAGTTTAATCTGTGCGGGGGTAGCACAGTGGTATTGTCACCATCCCACCCCCACACCAGGTGGAAAAGTCCCAGGTTCGAATCCCGTCGATGACGCAAGGAACTTTAATGGGCTTTTTTTAATCCGTGGCTGAGTTAGTCTCAGGCATAGATAGCAAGGTTTTTCGTCCAGCAAAACAGGCAACTCGACCAGAGAACACAAGCAATTTACAGACACAATACACATGGCTTTCTGGGTGATGCTATATAATAGTTTGGATTATATCAAGTTTGTCACTAAGCTTTAATGTTTTTCTTCTCTTTATGAGGTTTATTAATTTTAGGAACCATAGTGAGGGATATTTAATTAAAAATAAATGTAAAACAGCAGTGTAATCTGTGATATTAGTACAGAATTCACTTTCAAAATAGTGAATGTAAACAAATACAGTAATCATGTGACTTGCCGTTTTCTTTTTTATTGGCACTGCAAGACATCTGCACCATATGTAAACATCCAATCTCGAAGTGGTGTTAGTTCAAATGTTCCATTATTTGGGGTGCCATTATTTCGACAGTCTACTGTAGTAGACTGTCGAAATAATGCCACCAGAAATTGCATCCCACAGATCGGTAACAATCCATGATGGAGGATCCAAACACCAGGTCTCTCGACCCACATAACCCCCAGAGGTGTTCTAAGAGATTCATATCCAGCAAAGTTGGAGGCCAAGGTGCTATTCTTGAGCAATGTGGCATTATACTGCTGGAACACACCTGTGCCATCCAGGAACACAAGTCACCACACGAAGGGGTGTATCTGATCAGTCACAACGAGGTAGTTTTTAGAATACAGAGTGCAGTAGAAGGGATGCATATGAGAGGTTCAAAAGATCTCCAGGAAAACACCCCCCACACCACCTGCCTGTTTCTGGTGGACAGAATATCGGAGTGATTCCTCTCTGCAGTTTGCCGCTGTACCCTCCACCTTCTGTCCACATGGCACAGTATGAAACATGATTAATCAGAAAAGTCAACTTTTTTTTTTTTTTTCCCTAGTCATCAATAGTCCTATAATGCCAGTCAGATGAAACTTTAGGCTTTGCTGGTGATGGGTGACCACAAGCATTGTCCAGTCAATGTATAATCAGAGTAACAACACAACTGCTGAGAACCATGTCCAATACTCACTTTACAATAGTGTTTTGGCCAAGCGATAACATACTTATTCTACCTGCTGTCCAAAACTGATTATACATTTTTTAAAGGGAAGAAATTCTATTCCCAAAAACAAGTCTCAGAAATGATGGCATATGGTTCTGCTTAAAATTTATACTATAACTAGTTGGGGAAGGGCTCCACTTGGAATCAAATTTTTCTATAAAATCTATTGGAATCAGGTATCTATAAATAGTTCTAGGTAACCTCCTGTATTGCATGCAGTGATCGAGCTCTAAAAAGCTCCACATTTAAATCTCTTAAGGTTCTTATAACTCAATTGACTTGGTTGCAGTTCTCGTGAACACTGTCTTGTTAACTTCTGTAGTATCCCATGCACTCATAACAGCTTGATACTGTGTACAGTTCCATTTTCCCCAAATTTATCACACGGCAGGATTACTATTAGACAAGTAGGCACCCCTGTTCCATATTTGTCTTTCCTATGTACACCGAACCTCTACATTTTCATATTTCCAGTATCACTTGAGAATCTCCTTTCTATCATCAAAACTTAACTGCATATTTGTCATCATTTATTTCTATGGGTTTCGGCCAATCTGAAAAAAATAATATAAATCGTTCATCTAATTCATTAATTACAGATTTTTAAAGTGTGTATGCATAATTCTGACTTGCCTTGTACATATATAATAATAGTACTGCAATAAACAATCAAAAATATAGAACTACATAAAATGTGAACCAAGAATAGAGCAAGCTTTAAAAGCTACTGGTGCTTCACATTATGAAGAATCTTCGGAACATATTATTTGAAATGACCATTAGCCATATAGTGCAAGGAAGCTATTGGATTTTGCTGCACTAGCCAAAAAATATATATAAAAAGAGAAAATAAACAACATATGTTTCCTTCCTTATATAGATAACTATCCGAGAAAACTGTGGTTCACCCCAACCCACAAAGGTAACTTAATTCAATAATTAACTTTCTGGCTAAAAGAAAATTTTCCATGATCCTGTCTAAATCTCTTTCCTCATAATTTGAATTCATTTATTCATCGTATCTCCTCAAAGGTACCTGGCTGCCAAGCTCTGTAGCCTACATTAAAAATCTCTTCATACACACCTCAAGTGAGACGCCCATCATTCAATACTTTTAAGCTCAAGATGCCATCTCCATACTTGGGCACAGTATTCCAAATGCAGTCTAACAATTGTCTTATACAGTGGGATTGACATCCCTATCCCTATCAAATGTTCAATAAATAATTGATAGGATGGGCCTTCTTTGCCAGCTGCCTGCACTGCTTGGAGAATTTGTCTGACTCTATCCTAACTCCCAAATCCCTTTATTCCTGTCTTTAGTTCAATCCCAAAGTGTATGTTAATTTGAGGTTGTGTTCCCTAAGTATTTCATTTTTCTGCATTAACACATACCTTCCACTTTTACGGGCTATCCAAGTCATCTTGAAAGAGTGCTCCTTGGTGCCAACCATTAACCACTCCCAATCTTCACATCGCACCATCTAGCCCTTCTTTGAACACTTATGAAAAACAGAAACTGGCCTCGGAACCAATCCATGGAGATGCCAACTTTAATGTTAGACCCCTCTGGAGAGTAACCATTAATTGAAACCTTCAGCCTCCATCTTAGAATCATATCCATGATCATGTGTTCCAGCTTACAGTAACCTCTCATGAAGGATTGAGTGAAATGCTTTACTCAAATCCAATTGTCAAAATAGCTAACCAGGTTAGCTATTTTGACATTTGGATTGAAGTGATATGAATTAATATTTACTATCACTTCTCCAATCCAGAAGAATCTCTCCGAAATCCAGTGATGCCTCATAATTAACCTTAGTGGTTCTATATACTCTCTCACTGGGTATATGTGAATTCCAGAATCTTTATTTGCCTTTAGGCTCGAAAGGTTTTCTAATAAACAATTATCTGTAATTCAAATGGTATAATGATGTAACACAGCAAAGACTAAAGGATGCAAATGTCACTAATGCATTTCTATAAAACATTGAAAATTGAAATTTAAGATAAATGCAACTGGCTAAACTTTTAATAGTTTCACCATTTTATGTTTCTTTTCTAAGTTACAATCTTTATAACCACTCTTTGTTAACTATTGTTTTCTAAAAGGAAAAAGAAAGAAAAAATAAATAAACCCATAACAAATAATTTTATCTTTATGATATGGTCCATATAGACCTTAATAAGAAAAAAAAAAAAAAAAAAATTCAAGACATTTCTTGAGTGCAACATAAACTTGTAAAAGTAGAGCATAAATAACTATTGGGATCAAGGATACACATCTGCCAATTTTTAGAAACTCTAATAAGTAAAACTTTTATAACAAAAAGTAGCTTTCTGGAACGTTTCTTCCAAATTAATAATTTGGAAGAAACGTTCCAAATTACAGGGGTAAATTATGTATGTCATTATAGTTGCATTATTTATGTCCAAACACAATACAGTGATTCCATTTTTATCACAGAAATTCAACCTACCTTTATGGATGCAGTGTCACATGAGCAGGTATGTACACATTGTACACCATTTCAGTACATCTTTTTGGAATAGGCAAAAATAAAACAGTTAGCAATAAATGCAATTCTTTATTATTTCAAATTTTAAAATAATTTTAACCCAGTTGGTCATCTCAAAAAATATCAGTGCAAAATGCATTGCAACAGAGTAAACTGTAGGGAAATTACCTAAAGTACTTAATGGAAAGGACAGCCCTACATTGCCATGAGTTTTTTTGGGTGCTAATACACTACTGTCCCCACATAAACATTAATGCTATTTACAAAATAAGACACTGAAAGATAAATCTTCATTAAATTTCTCCAAAATTAAAAAAATAAAAATAAATAAAAGTTAAAAAAAAAATCACATACCTATCAACAAAGCATGCAAAATACAAGCTATTTCTTTAACTAGTAATTATGTAAAATAACAAAGAACTGGTCTTCTTTAAGTCAAGAATCAACACAAAACATCGGCTCATAACAAAAACTAAAATGTATTGTTTCATTTGACATAGAGGTCTGAATTACCTTCTGTTCTTTTCAACAAGGCCGAAAACTACTCTCAAAAAAAAAAAAAGTTAATTAATGTGTGCAGTGTATTAGCCATAATTCATTATTAAAAAGAATAAAAAAAAGCACCGACTTTTATGTACAAGCGGAAAGAATTTCATTTCTGCACATCCACCATATTCCCATTCATTCCTCAAATCATTGCATGGCAAAAATCATAGCATCCAATACTACAGCTACAATGTACAGTATAGGGACAGCTTAAGAGGCCTCCGTAGCCGAGTGGTCAGGAGCAGGAGTGCAGTAACACACGCTCTTTGAGTAGACTGGGGTTCAAGCCCCTGACTGCTAAATATGGTCGATTTGCCAACCCGCTCTGGACCAGCGTGGCAGATTACGGGCCATTTCCCTCAACATGAATTGTTGAGGAGGCTTCCATCCTGCAGTGGGTTGATAATGGCTGCAGTTTACCTTTTTTTTTTAAGTGATATGTACGAAAAAGAAAGGAAATGATAATTACAAGATTTCTATTGGCCCAATTTTAATAAAATTTGGAAAGGCTCAATTGGATCACTCTAAATGAGCAAAATATAAAATTTCATTAAAATTCATCCACTGGGGTTATGAGTTGTTATATGCAGACAGGCAAAGTAATAATAACTGACAGATTTCCACTGTCCCAATTTAAATGAAATTTGGATGCTCCAAATATTTTTTTCTAAATGAGCCAAATATAAAATCCATCCAATTAGGATTCACATTATTACATGTAGGCAAACAGATTTGGTGAAAACAACTGGCTCATTACACATATATGATAATGTGCCTAACAAATGAAAGAAATTAGAATACACACTTTCTCCTTATAACAAGAGGAATGCAAACCAAAAAATACCTAGGCAATCATTTGCCAAGCATACATGATTTTAGCTTTCCTTCAAAACTTTTGCCATTGAAAAATAAAGACAACATCAATACACATAACCTGAATTTATTTGCATCACTGGATTATTTATTAAAAATTATGGTTCATATCTTCAATATTTGGTATGAATTGGTAAAACATGACAGAAATGTGAATTTAAAAAACAAACCTTACCAAAATTCTTAAAAGTTCTACATTTTATAAAAAAACTGTAAGAATTGGCAAGTAAGTGAATATTATTTGAGTGCATTTAATGAATATACAAAAAAAAAAAAAAAAAAAAAATTACACAAGTATATGTCTGATTTCAGCTATAATGTTCTATTAACTTGCTGCATAAAAAGCACTTGACATCATTAAGATAACAAAATAAAATTATAAAAAAAAAAAAAACTGAAAAAGATTCCTATATAGCCATGCTGTGTTAACAACATGGCACTATCAAATTTGCTTAAATGTCAGTTCACACTAAAGATAGGATGCAATACATCACCATACATAGCAGCAACAACATAAAGATTTCTTCTAGCCATTCCTAGCAAAGAATTCACACTATCTGTTCAATGACACTGCACAGAATAGCACTCTTGAAGAAAATATCAAACATGTTGGTATACAAGTACATTTGGATAGTATGAATGGATAAATAACAGCTCAAAAGCATTTCAGTTGTCTTTATTATTTGTCTTCCAAAATGGATAATGAAAAGTTCATAGAATATGTTTGAGAACATAAAGAACTGTACACCTTATCACTTACATGTTAGTTTTCCAAACAAGAAAATCAGGATGCTGATTTTGTTGTATTTTGCCTGATGAGAAAACTAACTTCCAAAGAGAATATTATTTTATTTTATTTATTATTTTCGGGGTTTTTTTTTTTTTGTTTTTGAAATTTTGGCTGTTTTCCTGTATAGGGAAAATAGTCAAAAACCCAGCAAGGAAACTGGATTTTGAAACTCCAACTTTCACCCCACTAGTGTTTTTACCACCATATCACTGTCTTGCAGTGATATCACTTTCATGTTATTAATTATTGCCAACCACACTTTGTTAAACATCCTCCCAGCTGATAACTATATGCTATTTTTCTGAAGGAATCTCCCATCACTAGAAAAATAAAAAAATAAGTTAAATTCACACTTTCAACACAGGATAAAAGTATAAAAGATAAGTGTTTTTTATTTCAGCATAAACTTGCAAGAAAAATAGTAGCATCTCAATAAACTATCAAGATATAGATGTGTGAAGATAAGTCTGGCAATGATATGACAAAACTTTTGTTTGTCTCTTATGTAGTATTACCATGTGGCATGAACTAATGAAATAGTTGTTGGTAAGGTGATGGTGTGTTGCATCATAAGTGTAAATTTTCCTTAAGGAATTAAATACAGTGAAAGAAAGAGGACAGCAGGAAGAGACAAAGAAATGTAAAGTTTACTAAACAACAGGAAACATTTCCTGTACTAATGTTTGAATTCGTGCAACACAGGTAAAACTATAACGATGATAACAGAAATATTATAATGAATAAGATAAAAAAAAACTTCTTTTTTAAAAAATGTCAGATATATCCAAAATAAAAGAATTGTATAATACAGTAACGTAAACTGCATCACTATAAATAATCACAAAAGCAAGCATTAAGAACTGGAATAACCGCATCCCTCCTGCCAATTTGCTCTCATTGTCACTTGAAAGCAATCCTATTCACTCATGAGTAAAGAACTAGAATAATTAGACTATACATTGAATTTTCTTATAAGCTGATCAAAAATGATTAAATAATTTACTATACTGATAAAAGAAATTACAAAAGCAATTATTTTGATACATTTACTCAAAAAAAAAATCATAACAATACACTTCAGTGTATTGTTATGATTTTTTTTTCTGAGTGAAGGGTTCACAGGTGAAAGGTGTTCATATGGCCTTCAGACCATATGAACACCTTTCTTTCATGACTGATGTTATGAGTTAACATTTATTTTAAAAAAATGATGCCAGTAAACAAAGTTCCAATATAGCATAATGTCTTTTTTAAAAGATTAGTATTTTGATAATCCACCAAGAGCTATTTGGCATAGATTATGTCACCATGAACTAGGCAATGATACCATATCAGACAAAAATAATGGTTTCTCTCATTGTTTGTTACCTTGCTTGTCAGATTCTCTGCAGAAATTCTGTCTCATAATGTGCCAGCAGTTTCTATAGGGTTCACAAATTTGAACTATTTTCTGGGCACAATAAGCACTGGACATGGAAGCTTTGCATGAAATTCTTTGTCCAAAATCAAAAGAATACAGTAATTTGATATATATTAATCATTACACTGCATGTAATGATTGCAATGACTGCATGTAATGCAAAAAGGAGCAGAACCATGATGGAAAATAGATTTTTAGAAAAGCACTGCATTTCATGGAATATACAATGCTTTCTCTTCTCTGAAAGTGGTCAGTAGATATCAGTGGATAGCAGGCATTTCTGCCTACTATCAGTGACTACAATTTTTTTTTTTTGCAGTAACCACCTTTCCAAAGTATATTCTATCCACTACCTTGTTATGTATCCCCAAACCATCTGGCTCAATGGAAAGTAAAATCTTAAGCCCATATGATGATAAAGCTTCTCCTGGTCTATATCAAATGTAATAGTTCCCATCTGATCCATGAAGGTTAAATTTGAACTTATTGGAAAAGATTATAGAGTCCCACTGTTTAATTAGCATGTTCTTTATCTTTATGTTGATCAATAAGAGCTTCTTGCAAGGTCTCCATGCTTTCAAACCACTCTTGTCTTCATGAAACAGTTATTTCACTTGCCTTCACACTAGTATATTCTTCCCATATAGTTTTTAGGTGTTTGCAGAGCTTGCAGGACAATCAAACTGGCTTAGACATTTTAGAAGTCATCCTATGCTGGAGTTCTAACTGCTTTAGCCCTGTTCCAGGGTTTTCTTTTGACATTTCCAGTCTCAAATTTCTTTTTAAAATAGCATTTCAATGTCAGCACCATATAGGTGCCAACAATGAAATGTCATAATGGGAAGTTAACATTCTTAATCACACCAATGTATACAATATACTTTACTTACTTTGGCTTAGGTTTAAACTAATTCTTTTCACACTTTTTATCACTGAAATCATATACCAATTGAGATCTTATATCATAAATTCTTGAAAAGCTATACTCCTTTTGAATGCCATTAAAGGATGGATCGTTTATGGATATTATGATATTAACACACTTGCCTAAGTAACTAATACTTTAATGGCAGCGGCAGAATCTTCATAAGGGAGACTTCATTAGTATATCATCAGTGCTTCTAGTGATCACTTTTGATGCAATGTGTAAACAATAAATTTTCCAACTTCATAAAAAAATTTTCTTCGAGATAATTTTTAATATAAATTGTTGCCTTATTAAACATTACTTTTTTTATTAAATTTATTATTGTAATGTTTATTTATTTAATTCACAGCCTCTGATAATTGAGTGGGTAGAGACACATCCAATCCATCCATCTTTTAAAATGTGCTGCTTGCACACACACTTTCCAGATGGATGGACAGATAAATGTTGGATAGCTGGGCTTTCACTGTATATTGACTAATTTTAAGCCCTCCCCATCAAGAGCAATAATTGCACTTTTTCTTTGGTGTTAACTGTTGGTATGCCATGTCACTGAATAGAAACTGACAGCATGTATTATCTTGTGGATTCCTTTATACACTATACATACATATGTTAATATGTGCATGTACCTGCAAATGAGAAGCATTCATCATGATGTAATAGCATGCTAATATTACAGGATGATGAAATGCCATCAGGTAATATAATTTTATATGTTTACTATTTTAGAATCTCTTGTATGGAAATAAATTATGAAATAAACTTTAAGGGCTGATGCAGTTTTATGGCCTGTAAATATGTCTATAAACAATAAAACAAAACTGAAATTGCAAAAAAAGTAGGAGAGGAAGTTGGTCAATAAACATAATGTAGAGATGGAAAGGAGAATCAGTGCTGCACAAAGAGCTTACACAGAACAGTGTTAGTTTAGCCTTCTTTCAATCTGCTGGACTATTAATAATCTAAGTTTGAATTCAAGACAAAAATGAAAGACTGCTGAAATATTACTTTAAGTCTGAGTGAGTAGTACAGAATTCTGTTCTATTAAAAATTTCATTTAAGAATTAACATACAAAAATGCAGGAGGTAGTTGCTGTCCAAACAGCAGAGTCTCCTCACTTAATAAACATGTTAATAACATTTTCTGATGTTTACCAGTTGCTTTCTCTCCCCATTCCAGAAGACTTTAATGATAAATATTTTGTAATTACACTGAAAGGACAGAATTCATGGGATATCTAGTTCCTGAGCAACACAACACTTCATCCCTCTCGCTAATGGGCAAACCCACCATTTGGCAGGTACATAGGTACACTGCATAGACAGTAATTCGATGTCAGTATGGATAAATATCATGAGTTAACCGACTTTGAAAGAGGGATGATAGTGGGCGCCTGATGCATGGGTCACTCTATTGCAGAGGTGATACAGAAATTACACTTTCCCCATTCAACAGTATCAAGAGTGTATTGGGAATATGCCATTTCGGAAATAACATCTCATTGTGGACAGCGCTGTGGGCGGAGAAAGGTGGTGGATGAACGCGGCCATTGACATCTGTCTCGCATTGTTTCAGGCAACTGGAGAGCGACAGTGGCACAAATCACTGCCGACTTCAACAAGGATGGTGCCTGAAATGTCTCCACCAAGACCATCAGGCGATCATTAGCAGCAATAGGTTATGGGAGTCACCGACCCACCAGAGTCCCATTGCTAACACCATGACACAGGACTCTACGCCTCAACTGGATGATTGGAGACAAGTCTCCTGGTCTGAAGAGTCCTGTTTCCAGAAGACGGAAGGCTACGTATCTGGTGGAAAGTGCACAAAGCTATGCACCCATAATGTCAACAAGGAAACTGTTCGGGCAGGTGAACGGTAGGTAATGGTCTGGGGCATGTTTAATTGGCACACATGGAACCTCTGGTATGTCTAGATGCATCTCTGAAGGGTCCAGGTTACATGTCCACCCTTACAGATGATCTGCATCCCTTCATGGTCATCATGCACCCACATGGCAATGCACTCTTCCATCAGGACAATGGGCTCCCCATTCACCGGACATGAACGCTGTGGAAAGGTCCGTTCGAGCTTTGGATCCTCCACCCAGGAATGCAACGGAATTATGGACAGTGGTGCAGCAAGCATGGATGGAAATATTTGCAGAACACTTTCATGAACTGGTGGACTCAATGCCTTGCCATGTGACTGTTCTTATCTGGGCGAAAGGTGGGCCTACCCAGTACTAGGTGGGCATCCCATGATTTCTGTCCACTCAGTGTACATGTTATACTGTCTGACGAAGATGTATAGCTATTATCCCTCCAGATCTGAAGTGAATTACTAGCAATTTTTTGAATGCTTTTTCCCTGTTTTCATGCTTCCATGGCCTTCCCCTTGTGCCCCTAATGTCTTTACTTGAATGGATAACTGATTGTTTAATCTGCTGGCTTTTGGGAAGTTCCTTAGCTGGTAAGCTTATAAGGACAAACAAAGTGTTTATGGCCCAGCTCAGGAGTCAGGAAATGTGGGATGAATTTTCTGAAAGAGATAGCAAGCAATTCTATTAATATTTTATAAAGCAATATTAATGAATTACACAAACTTAATATATATCACATATGATGTCCATCTCCCCAAACCAATATTTTCCTTCTATATAACAAATTTCTTGTAATAAAATTTTGAGTGTGTGTAAATAAAAGATAAATTTTTATGTTATGTAAAAAGAGCAAAAAGGAAAAACTATGGAGAATTAACAGAGCCTACTTTCAACGGTGTCTAACAGAGCTTGTTTCAAGGTGACAAAATGAAATTAGCACTTTTCCATCACAAAGTTCTCCTGTTTACACATCTGGTTTGTATCAGTCTGTAAACACAAAAATTACTGATGAAGTAACATATGCTATGGTCTTCTTTCCTTCTGGTACACATTTTAAAAAAATACCATATGTTTTTATTAATAAAAAAATTAATTTTCATTTATATTCTGTATGGCCAACACATCCAGATGAACTTGCAACCTCATTTTAAGAGTGTATCAAGTACTCAGATGCAAACAAAAATGCTGTCCTTACTCATATGAATAGGTTCCAGTAATACCATATTGCTTTTATCATCACACTACTATATAGGGGGAGGGGGTTACAAAGGTCCCAACAATTACTATTCAGTTTGCTGGGGATTTTTTTTATGAAACCCCAAGCAGGAAAGATATTAGACCCTACAGTACTTAGTTCCTTGCATGGGTTGAAGGTTGAGAAGATGAAAAAAGATACGTGTTAGACTTGAATTTCTGTGAATAGTAATTTTCAGGAAATACATATGAAGGGAAATTGTTCCAGAAAACGGACATTGAAGGAACAAATGAGGAAGAAAAGTTGGGTCTGTAAGTTTGAAATTGGACAATAAAAGGATGCTGCCTGGTTGTGGCACATATTCACGAGTGGTTTGGAAGAGAGAGAGAGAGAGAGAGTAGAAATTATAAAAGCCAGTTCAGAAGAACAGTGCCCATGGAAGTTATCTATAGAAAAGGCATGCAACATAAAGTCTGTAAAAAATAGTGCAGAGAACCTGTTAGAGATGGGTCATTAATTAACCTAACTGCTCTCTTTTGAATGGAGCCTAGAAGTCTTAGAGAGGATTTAGGTGTGCCATTCCAGATGCGGGAATAATATTCTATGGTAGGGCAGATTTGAGATATGCACACAGGGTGAGTAGTTGTTTGGAAGAAAAGTATCACTAAGAGCAACAGAGAAACCCAGATTTCCAGATGCAGAGGAAGTACTATTTGTAATGGGCTTATGCCAAGAGAAGTTAGAATTCCAGGTAATTGCTAAAAGAGATATGTGACCTTGTCTAGAAATCTGAGTGTCGTCGAAGATAAGTATAGGAGCAGAAGAATTATTTTTGCGAGAATCCATACTGGCAATCATTGATCAGGTGAAAGGTTCTAGACAGTTTAAGAGTTGGAAATTGATGGATTTCTCCATTAATTTAAAATGAGTAAAATAAGTGCAATGAGAAGATAATTGGATGGGAGGGATTTGTTGCCATTTTTAGGAACTGGCTGGATATGACAAAGTGGAATAAGAAAGTGTAAAAAGGCAACATAGAACAGGAATATATGCACACAAGTTTTCAGAACATGTGGAAAAATACAATCAGGACCTGGTGCTTTCTTAGCATCAAGATTGTTCAAAATTCTTCTGATCCTTTTGAACAGAAGATCACAAGAGGAATTGAATGGAGCATACTGGGAATGGTAGGAAGTAATTTACCAAGCTCATCAATACACAAGTTAAAAGAAACAAAGGATGCAAGCAGGTCATCTTTATCTGAGGTGTCAATAGAACCATCTGGTTTTGACAGAGATTGAAGTACAGATGGGCAAAAGTTGGAGCCAATAGCATTGGCAAGAGACCAGAATGCTTGACTACCATTTGGACAAGAAGCAAGTTTTCTACTCTTACCTTCTTCAAAATTCAGTTTGGACTGATTAATAACTGTTTTCAATTGTTGCAAGCTTTGGTGTAGACAGCAAATGAACCTGGATATTTGGATGCAAGCCAATTGCAATAAGTAACGTTCTTATCTTGAACAGCCTTAGCACATTTATTGGAAAACCAGGTTTAGGTACAGGAAGAGATTTTAAGGTGGAGTGTGGAATAAAGGATTTTATCCCCACAAGAATAATTTCACTAGCACGATCCAAGCAAACGTTGACATCAGGAGATTTAGAACGGTAATCCAACCACAGAAAAAAAATATTGCAGATCATCCCATTTTTCAATCTTGTAATGCCTAACAACACCAAGTTGTGATCTGAAATGCCTCGAGGAACACTCACTTTGATGGGTTGTTTTTGATAAAAAGATTGAGGTGGGTGTGTGGTTGGGACTGTTTGATATTCTGATAGGTAAATGAACAATCTCTCAACCAGCTAGGTCTGTGTGACAAGAAATCAGAAGGAATTGTGAACATTAAAATCACCAAGGAAAATTCGAACCAATAATTGGAATTCTATCAGTAAAAGTACATGGGGCTTGGCAGACTGTAAGTGGAAATGGATATCATTGAGATTGGAATTGAGACCACATATATTTGTGAAATGAACAAGAAGTGTTTGGAAGGTTTAGTTCTTTTCACAGATAAGTTTGTTCTATTAGTTTAGTTATTCATGATGTATTCAGTAGTAAGAAAACATGGGGAGGACATGTTGCATGAAGTAATGAAAATTTTTAGATATGGCAAAAATATGCTCATCTCTCTGACATAACGTGGTCTCAACAATGCTCCCCACCCCACATACACACTACTTGGACTCCCTCTCACTATCTGGCAGAGTAGAGGCAGCAAGATTATACATTGGCTGATCGGGAAGCATCCTAGAGTTACCAACAGGTAAAGTCCAGTTGGTCCATTTCCCTCAACATGAAGAAGGCTTCCATCTTGCAGTGGATTGGCAATAGCTGCAGTTTACCTTTTTACTTTATGATCTAGTGGACTATCTAGTGGCCAGCCTGCAAACACCATTTTAGAGTTGTACTCTTGAAATAAATAAATAAAGGAAAATTGGATCTCACCACGATGCCCATCATAACCTCAAAAGACATCAATCACACTGCATGATGGAAAAGATGGAGAGCGGTTGCCAGAGCTTTGCTCTGGAGAGAAAACATGGGTTCCACCACTTCAAGCCCTACCACCTAGTGAGTTATCTACCACTTGTTGTGAGAGCCAGTAACTGGATGCAGTTTTCCTACATCTATCTTAACACAGCCTTTATTATAACTTTTACTGCAGCTGGTTATACTAGCACAACAGTTAAAAATGGGCCATGCATTTTTTGTGGCAGCATACATACATTGGTTGGCCAGCCACTTAATTGAGCAGATGTACCTGATAAAGGCAGGCTGGTGCATTCATCTCCAATGTGTTTGGTGGGCTATACCCTGACTAACCATTGTGCTAGTGCACCAAGGGTGGCAGAGAGAGAGAGAGAGAGAGAAGGCAAAATAACCAGCTTGTGCAAAATCTGTGATACAAAACTGACAGTGAACAAGGCAATCATGGTGGCACAGCTGATCATGCAGTAAAATGCAGAACAGCCCTGAGCACATTGCAGAAGGTGCTGGACCATAGGATGTACTCTCATTGGATGGGGTAAGAGAGAAATGGCTGACTTGACATCCCTTCCTTACAGCACATTACAGATATATGCTTCTCACCAAGCACCATGAACATTAGATTAAACCACACCTTCCAGCTGTCTAGCTGGAAGAAGGTGTGTGGTGGTCAGATGAATTGTATTTTATTTTGTATCGTGCCAACAGAAGGGTATGTGTATGAGGATAACAATATGGTTGTGAGTAATAATGAAAATTATGACTGTATACTCATTGTATCATCTTTTGAATGACGACCAGGCCAATTTGGCAATTTTGGAAGGTAAGGCGGAATACCAATACCAAAAGACTGCCTTATTTGAAGAGAAATTATTAAGCATTATTTCTGTCAATCTTGCTCACTGATAAACCATGATATTCCTTCCCTAAGTCATAAATTCATTATCTTTATAATATCTTTATAATATACATATATATATATATATCACACAGGACTTACAATAATGACCATGACAGCCCAGAGACCAGGGATTTATTGTCGATTCAAAGTGTTTGGAGCAATAATAACTTTTATGACTGTGTAAAAGTGCCACCTTGTGCACCAGAATATAAAAATCTATATATATATTCATTTCTTACAAATATATAGCAGGCCTGATATAGCTGAGCATTTAGGAGCAAGAGTGCAGTAGCACACACTCTTTGAGTGGACTGTGGTTCAAGTACATGAGTGCTAAATACAGTCAACAATTGTATTCATGATTTATTGTGAACTCTTCTGAACTGGTGATTGTACCAGAGTATAAACAAGAATTTTTTAAAACAGGGTTTTATGGCTAGTAGTATGAAGGCCTAACTTCCATTTATAACATTGCTTCTATGGTTCAACCAAATTATGAACAAACTTTTGGAACATAACCTATTAATAAGTTGGGAACTTCCTATATTAGAAATTAAAAGACAGCCACAGTGGATGGTTCCCCACTATGCCTGCTCCTGCACTCCCACTGAAGAATTTTTGGAACTTTATGAAAAACTACAAAAAATGCAACATCAGTTTAAAAATAGAAACTACATTTAAAAAAATCCTATTAAGTTATAGATTTGGCACCCAATGCAGGGGGGGGGGAGAGAATACATTATGTAGTTCAAGGCTGGTTGATTATTATTACACAGCAGGCCAGATGGGAAAATTTTGAAGACGAAAATTTTGACCACGAGCTGGAGAGCTATAGAAAAAAAATTCAATTGTTTTAAATTTGCCAATGCTGATAATTCATTCCGAAAAAACAGAGCGCTAAGTGAATCCGCGCTAAGCGAGCGCCACATTCCCATAAGGTAACATATGTATTTGTGAGTTGCAGTCAGTGCCATAGGATATTTCCTAATCAATAATAAATGGTAGTGAAAAGATGCACAAATGTCGATCAAAATATTTAATATTCAAATATGTGTACATATAAAATATTCTACATTACATATGTATATAATTATGTGGTAACTACTTACGTATCAAAATTAAACTTAAAATTCCAATTAAAACCATGAATTTAATTGATCTAAACTGATTTTAATAATTTGAATTAATCTTGAAAAATGTATTGATTTTATTTTGTACTTTGGCCCTCTTCCTGATAAACTAAAAGGGATATTAATTTTAAATTCCCTCACAGCATTACCACCCAACAATAAAGTCAACCGATCCTTTGCCACTTTGAAACCTGGCATGTTTTTTTCTTCTATCAATATGAAACTTCTTGTAGGCATTAATTTCCATAAAAGTCCTGCTTCATCTATGTTGAAAACTTGTTGAGAAGTATAACACATAATACCCCTCATCAATAATTTTAACAGGTTCTTTTTTGAAAGTTTCGGCTCCTTGATCTGCACTTGCAGCTTCTCCCTGGATTTTAAATCTATTCAACCAGCCCTTACTAGTTTTAAATGGTTCCATATTTATTTTATTTTTTTTTCTAGGTGAATTTTCTTCAGATCATCATATAGGCTAATCTCTCTTTTTTTTTTCTGTTTTTTTTTTATAATATTTAACTTAACTGAATTCTGCATTGAATATAAGTCTCTCCATTTCAATCCTAATAGCCGGCCGAGGAACTTGCAGTGGAACAGCTGTCTTTCTCGCTGCTAAAATTAATTCTTTATATTTTATAATTGTTCTTACAGTTAAACTTGCCAGTCCTAAATTATGGGACACATCCTCTTGTCATTGACTGGAATCAATTCGCTTCAAATTTTCTAATTTATTTTCATATTCAGTCTTTTTCTTACATTTATAGTCTTCGTACTGTATCCAGACATTGTTGCTTTTTCATTCTTATCCGCCATTATTAACTCTTTGAAAATGTAACTGCGTTGGTGCATTAATTATGATACAATGTTCAAGTAAACTGTCCGTTATGCACAATGTCTAATACTGTACTGAGCGATGACTAGACTTCGGATAAATGCATATAACACAAATATTACAAGCAATATACTTGATCATTTTTTAAAATGTTTTATCTCGGAACTACGTAACAAATCTCTGTACTGCAATTAAATTATTGTGCAAGAAAATTTCACTGAGCATGGGAAACGTTTTAATGCTATTTTGCTGTTCATTTTAAAGCTACCGACTCCATCAAATGAAACGATTTCGTTAAATATGCCAAAATTGCAATCTGTAAAAGAGCGTTATAGTGATTTGTGACAGCGTTTCAGATACAGGTTATAACATAAGAACAGCGTTATAGCGAATCAGTGTAAAACCCCCATGTTATAACAAGGGCCTGCTGTATTGGCACCGATGCAACATATCTCATGAATATAACAAACACAGACTGTAAAGAATTATTTTCATTCACTTCAAGATATGAAAAAATAGTTGCAAATTAAGTTGTGACATTTTTATTTTCTGAATAACTATTTTTGGCCCCATTAAGTCAGTGCTTACACATGTTTCATAAAACATAAATACGGAAATAAGTTTGCTTAATGGGAAAGGCATGAAAAAAAGACATAAACAGAAACTAATAGTTTTTGAAATAGGTAATTTAAAAAAGAAATGAAAAATTTTGCAATTTCATACAAGAAATCTTTGGGTTCCGCTATAGAAACCAAAACCTTCAAGTTAAGTCATAAGAATTTAAAAGTACAAAAAGCACAACTGCACATTTTGTTTATTTATTTTTAAAAACCATCTACGTGTTCAAGGGTTAGGTTTTTTTTTTTTTTTAAGAAAAGAAACAAAATCACCAGCTTCCTACTCCAAAACCTTCAAAGGCTATGATCAGGAACTGACCTGAAGCACTGATACGATTAAATTCCATCCTGCATATTACCACATATCCACAGCTGGCTCACCTTGGATCCAGATTAAGAATTAAGACTGCAATATAAGAAAAAATATCATTCAACACTGAGCTATAAGATTACGAATGGAAAACACCTTCTGAAGTACTGACACACAAGGTAAAACAAACACTTTTATAAATTCTGATTATGCCCAATTAAATTTTTAAGTTCACTCACAATTTGCAAAACTTCAATTTTGTAGACTACTATGGTTGATTATTATGTAGTGCTAATCAAGGGTATTACAAAAGACTCTTGTAACTTAAATAATTTGTGAAATGATCACATGCAGTTAAAAAACTTTATATATTAAAACAAAAGGATTTTACTTACATCTTTAATAGATGAAATGAAAGGACAGTGTGCCCTATAACATGGGAAGATAACACAGGTCAACAAAATTAAACTTCCTTTTGTTTAATTTCCACACTGATATCAAATATGTTATCAGTTTCTCCCCCCCCCTCCACAAACATGTGTAGCTTTTGAATTGTGGCAGCAGATAACATCAGTGAAATTAAGGCAATTTCATTACAAAACACACACAACTGATTACAATTACATTTTTATCACTTTCAGAGTCTAACCCAATACACTTTATGTGCATAGTTAAAAAATAATACAGTACAATATTGTAAAAAGCTGCGTACAATTTAAAAATGTTGTGCAGATGATTTCCTTAGGTACACTTTGTGCAGAATGTCACAATTCAACAGTAGTCTGCCAACATACATTCATTCTGTAAACCTTGGTAGCGATTTTCTCTTGACTTAATGTCTCGAGAATTGTTCTCCTTGTTCATCACTCACTATGCCAACGTTTTTTGGAAAGAAGTCTAATTGCAAAAGCAAGAAATTAAGTTTCACCAACATACATCTCACTTCTTTATATGCCATGAGCAGTTTTTTAAATTCCCTCTTTTGGTTACCCAAAAAGCTTCCCTCCTTCATTCTTGCAGCTTTGATCTTTGAAAATTTCTCACTTAAGTAAAAAAATCCTCTTGAGGATATCTTACCCAATCACACTAACAAAACTTTTAATTAGGTCAAGTTTAATGTGGAGAGGTGGAAAGAATATTTTCACTAATAAAACATACTGTAAACTACCCACATGGGCTTCTTTGAGGCCATTTACTTGTGATATATGGTCTACAATAAAAAAGCTCTCCCATAGGCACAGAAAACAATATTTGAACCCTCCTAGCATGCTCATTAATATTACAATAACTTTGAGATCACTGCAGATACTTCACTAATGAGTGCCGAATTGAATGTCTCCTTCAGATAAAGAGAGTGGGCAACTACGGATGACTTTAAGTTCCCACAAGAAAACAGCTTTCAAACTTTTCTATGAGAAGTTTATGAAGAGATGTCATTAAGATGTAACATATACTTGTGGCAACTCGTAAAGCTCCATTAATATCATGGCAGTGATGTCATGCTGTAGTCTCATGGCAATAGCAGAGCAGACTGTTTATTATAAAGAACTGTCACCAAAACTTGGTTTCTTTTTCAACAGTAAGACACTTTGAAGTTCTTAAATGAGTGTTTCTGCTTTATTCTTGAGGTGAGAAGTTGGGCTCTACCTTTGGAAAGCGCTAACTCTCCAATGAAGTCACTCAACTCATATCTGTTAAGCAACTCTGGCTCTAATGTCTCTTTTTCGGGTGTTTCCTCAGGATGCTGTGGTCTCTGCCAATTGCACCTTCATCTAGAACAGGGATCAGCAACCTTTTTTGAATGAAGAGCCATTTTTGATTTAATTAAAAAAAACAGAATCCAAAGAGCTGCACCTCAGCTCAAACTGAGATGAGGGAGGGGAAGTTTTTTTAAGAAATGGAATAGGGGGGAAGGTGTTTTATTAAAAAAATATATTTTTTGAAATATTATTTATTAATACTGAAAAAAACACAACAAACATCCAATTAGGTACGAATTAATGTGACTTTTGATGCTGAACTCCTTGAGCAAGTCTCTTAACATCAGGCAAGTATGCCGTAATTTTCATCTTTAAACATGCTGAGACTTGCATTGTTTTCAGACGGTTTCTTGATTTATTTTTAATATAGTTCATGTTCGAAAATATTTGCTCACAGAAATACGTCGCTTGTCATACATGTGGGCTAAAAATTAAAGAGCCGCAGGTTGCCGACCCCTGATCTAGAAGAATGTAGTACATGCTATGGGGTACCAGAAGTGGCATACTGTCATCATGAGGGATTGGTCTTATCAATGAATCCAGGTTTATATAAACAATTTTGTGCTTATTTTTCACTGAGAATCGTTACATTCATATTAGAAGAAGTAATAATGACCATTGTGATCTTTTAGCTCCCCCTACACACACACACACACACCATGAGTACGGCAAATCGCATCAACGTTTTCCTTTTGTTAACCAGTCACATACTCCATTTGAACAAGCAGTACAAATAAGGTGATGCCCACACATTATTCTGGTCATCTAGAAGACAGCCGAAGTATAACTGCTAAATTTTCTGTATGTCCACCATGATTGTATGATACTGTGATTTAGCTAGGAAAAAGCAGCACACACAGCAGAATTTGTTCAGATGATTTTTACACTTTCAAGGCATGACAAGGAACATGTTTCAGTAACTCACTGGATCTTACCTGACACAATTTATAATTAAATTATGAAATAACAAGAATATCAATATATTCAAATGATTACATAAATATGAATATATAAACATCATATGTATAAATAAATAATAATTATATTCATATAGGTGGCTAAATAAATATCTAAGTGACAGTCTCATCATGTTTGTTCTATTGGTCTCATCACAAAATGAAGACATGGTAGAGGAAAACTGAAAACAGATTTGGAATCAGTATCCAAAAATCTAACAATTCCACTTTTTTTTGTTCCCTTCCCCCAGATGAAAAAAGTTGACCTGTATAATTAACTGGAGCTAGACATGATTGTCTATATAACACAGATAGACAATAAAAGCAAACAAGCAGTGCATTACATATCTACTTACATAATTTTACTTATATCGTATAAAAGTTGAAAATTGGCCCCATTCATAATTCTGCAGATATCCAAGTGATATTCCAAATTTTCACACTTTGCTGATCACTTCTTCATTAGCTGGCAATTGCATCATAAATACATTCATTCTTATAACTATTGTGAGTAAAAAGGAAACAAACTTGGACTTTCACAGTCTCCTCTCACCACTATCAAAATTAAAAAATAAAAAAAAAACGTTGGGTAAATTTCTGCTCACCACAACTCAGGAAGCTTACATATGCAAGCCAGTTCACACACTGTACTGTTACACATACCTCACCAAATAAAGAAACAGTGCTGCTATGGTACTAATATGCAGGGCACAAATTCTCCAGTTTTCTTCACACATTTGCCAGACTGATTAAGATTTGGATCCTGAGAGCCATGGTAAAGGATCTCTGTGACCAATCCAGCAATTAGGAAGCATCATTCAACATCTACACATGATGTCTCTGTGAAAGTGTGGTGCCGCACCATCCTGTCAAAATACCAGCTTAGAACTCTTCTAATCTTCCTCAAGCTGTAGCATCAACAGGTTCTACAGCAAGTCCAGTTAAATGACAACAGTAATTGTGCATCCTAAAAAACAGAATGGACCATATAACTTCTGCACCAAAATAGCTCAAACATGTTGGTCTTGCAGATATTTGCATAATTTCAAAGTAATTTTGCACGGAAAGCTGTTTCCCACACCCGAGGAAGCCAATGAGCAAACCAGTTCACACATTATAGTTCTAAAAATATCACACCACATAAAGACAGCATTACCACAGCACTAATATGCCGGGCACAGACACTCTTCAGTTTCCTCAATGACAATCAGCCATCATGAACTCTTGTCTCGGCATAAATCCTTCTATTCTAGACTTCTCAGATTATGAATATATCATAATAAAGTTTACAGATCCTTCTTAAATGCACTTCAACAGAAATTATGAATAAATGTGGCTGATGAGGCTTCATGAAAATACAACATGACTAAATCCACATTTTTTCTGATACTGTTGCCATTACAATTATTGTTATTGTTTTCTGCTCCTACAACAGAAAAATGGAAATTCAAGAATATAAATGTGGATGGATGGATGCAAGATAAATCTGTTTACTGGAAAGAAACCATGGGTTATTTCTCTTAATTCAATGCACAAAGCACTGCTTCACTACATGTAAATAGCCTTACAATAAATTTTTGAATGATTAGAATGAAATTATACAAAAGAGCCTGACCTACCAGGAACAATTCCTGTTCACAGTTATCAGGTGAAGACATCTCAATAGGACATATATAACATACTCTCCTTCCAAAAAGTGAATTGTAATAAGTATATATTACATATCATGTCATATTTTAAGCATTACATCCTATTTGGTGTTTCTACAGTTTTATGTCATGTTACTTGATTATGTTAAGTGTATTTTACCAATCTGCTATTGAATAAACCATTTATGACTCAGACCAGTGTCCTTACTGCCAGCAAAGTTGTATAGTTTGGTTTCAGAGTCAGAATTATCAGAACATGGAAACAATTTGAACAAAGAGCTGTGATGTGATCTTCAAAATGAACCTTTCTGCCAAACAGTAAAAGTGTTAAAAACAGTAAATTACAATACAACTATACTATAGTATAATTGCAATGTAGCTTCACTGAATGAGACCTATAAGCAAAACTAATCAGAAGTCTTCACTGCAGTTTCAAATTCAATTAATTCACATTGACAACCTTACAAATTGTATACTTTGACAGTGGTTCTATTTAAATCTCTAAACCAGTGGTTTTCAACCTGGGTGCCGTAACAACATTCTAAGGGTGCCACGTAATTTGGGTTTAAGTTACTTAAACTTATTATTTTTTAATTTACATGTTTATTTCATTACAAAAAGGTGTACAGTATCTTTTTAATTTTGTGATGGTCTATAATTGATGTTTCCTTAGTACCTCTATATAAAGAATAAAATCATATACTGTATATATATATATATATATAATTTATATTATGAAATGTAATTTTTATAATTATATTATTGTAATAAATATCATATAACATATATATTTTTTAATATTATATATACACGGATATATATAGAGAGAGAATCGGATCTAACAGGCAGAAAATTGAGAAGGGGTGCCACAAAATAAAATAAATTACTTAAGGGTGCCGTTATTAAAAAAAGGTTGAAAACCACTGCTCTAAATATATGTGGTAAGACAAAAAAAAGTTTTCAGACTGTACGTTCTTCTTTTTACTTATTGTGTTTAGGAATATTTCTTGCTGTCGCCTTAAAAGAAGTTCTCTTGTAACCAAAAAGCAGGCCCAGTGATTCTGCATTACTGAAAGTATCTGTGGAATTCTTGGTTTATTAGCTCCATTTTTCTCATTGCAATAATGCTGTCAAATCTATTCCTTTTCAGTGCAAACTGCAGTTCTAGAATGAGAAGAAGAAAGTTACACTATGTTAAGTCTGTGGACTACAGAAGGTGGTGGGCAGGGGAAGTCAATAACCATGCATTTTTGGCCAGAAATTCCTGCACAATCAAAACAGAGGAAACAGGAGCATTCTCACAATGGAAAAAAATCAATCTGCAATGCCCTTACAGACATTTTCACTATAGAATATCTTTGTAGAAATGCTGAATCACAGTTTGTCCTTGTATCCTGATGTGCAGTTCCATCTATGTTACAAAAAAAAAAAAAAAAACAACCAGCATGCTCTTCACATAGAGTAATGTAAAGTGATTTGAATTTTGTCACGTATTTATAACATTTTAGCATTATGTATAATAATCTGAATAACACATTACAAGATCCATAACTATACAGAAATTCAGACACAGAAATACATCAATATGATATACCAATTTTTCGTTGTATCTACAAAGTTTTCTAAAAATATAATATTCCAATCATAATTCTAATTATAGACTATAAAATATTTAAGAGCAAAGGCCTCACGCTACGAGGTAGAATGACTAACATATAGGTTAGTGCAAAAGCATCATTTTAATGTAGCCATCTACCAAAGTAGTTAAATTAATTAATTAATTAAATTGGCATCGTATATATCATGGCAACTCATTGAAGGCATTCACAATATGAGATATAACCAAAACAATGCTAATTTAATTGATTAATTTAACTACTTTGGTAGATGGCTATGTTAAAATGATGCTTTTGCACTAACCTATACGTTAGTCATTCTACCTCGTAGCGTGAGGCCTTTGCCCCTAAATATTTTATAGTCCATATCACTGCACACCATCAGGCATCTCTCATATTGTGAAGTTATACTTCATAACTGGGTTGTCACTATTGCAACACCAGGGTACCTACCCACCCACCGAAGAGAAACCAACAAACTTTGAAACGGTGCCATCTGGGTGGTGGTATCCGCTGAAAATAAATAACAGTAGCCTTCTCCACTTTTATTATTTTTTTTTATCATATGATGTGAGCAATACACAAAGGAACCAGTTTTTTCCTGCTTCCTTCGTGTATCATGGCCCCGTGAGGTCCAACCGCAGAGTATGGTACCATTGTAATATCCAAGCCAGAGGCGGTATTTGAACTCGCAACCTTTGGGTTGCCAGGCAGGCACTTTACCCACCCAGCTAGCCTGGTCGGCTCTTCTCCACTGGTGAAGTGTTACTTATTCGAGGTAGTACAATATCATGGCAACTCATTGTGAAGGCATTCACAATATGAGATATAACCAAAACAATGCCAACTTAATTAATTAATTTAACTACTTTGGTAGATGGCTACGTTAAAATGATGCTTTTGCACTAACCTATATGTTCTAATTATAGATTAATTAAAAAAATCCTGCATTCCACATAAATCTGGACAAAAATGACAGAGTTCATTGAAATAAATGAAAAGTAAAAAACTTTACAAAAAACATTCCAATAAACCTAACTACAGCCACTCCCTGGCTTACGTAATACTCGACTTACAGAAATTCAACTTTACATAAGTTTTTTCTGGCTGGTGCAAAATGAAAAAAATCATGGAAACATTTTGCATCCCGCAGGAATAAATGGAGGTATCGTAAAAATATCATAGTGTGAACCTAATAACACATTGTTTTTTTTGGTAATTTGTTCCAAGACCTCGGAAGTTGAAATTTTTGCTATATATCTCTTTAAAAGGTCATTTTTATAATGGAAATTGCAATAAAATTTCATCATTATCGCATGTTCCGTTATAAGAATCAATTTTGAATGCCTTTGTGATATTTTTCTAAAGCACATTTCTGGAGGTCATTACCATAAAACAAAAACAATTTTCACTTTCTGGGTTATTGGACTTTTCAGTTAGTACAATTCATTATAAACAGGTAGTAAACTCGATCTTATTGCATTTGCAATAATACCGATAACTGGAATTCTGTGAGTTTTTACATTACAGTATTATGGTGAAATGAGTTCTCCTTCACTGAAATCTTCAATCATATAAAAAACAAATAAATTTTCAGAATCTTCTCTTCATTCCTATTTACTTATTACAATGGTGAAAGGGAAAGGGACCAACGGAAAGTGCAGGTGCTGGCAGTGTTAGGAAACGAAACAAAATTGATTAAGAAGTACAAAGTAGGAGAAAATTTGTCGTCTATTGCATGGAATTAGGTCTCGCTGCTTCAACAGTGAATACTATTTTAAGGTGCTATAAAAGAACATGTTAAAGGATCAGCGCATTTAAGATCAACAGTGATCACACTGTTTTGTGATCAACAGTGATCACACTGTTTTGTGATCAACAGTGATCACAATACAGCGTTCAGGTGCTATATCGAAGTTAGAAAAGCTATTAATAATATGGATGGAAAATCAGATTCAGAAGCAAATGCCCAAGTCCAATGACCATTCAAGCAGAACCCCAAGCCAAGTTCGTGGCAAGCAACGTGTGGTTTAATAGGTTCAAGCATTGCGCTGGTTTCCAGTGCGGTGAAGTTGCCAGTGCCGATTCTGCAGCTGCAGACAAATTTTGTG